>NW_022196727.1:0-85393 GCF_008641045.1 Pistacia vera | reverse complement strand
GATAGTTATGAAAACCGGGTATATGCTTTGTGATCCCCACTCGGTAGTCACTAAGAGCGGGTTGGTGTTGTGTGAACTCCACCCGACAGTCATGAAGAGTGAGATGGTGTTGTGTGAACACCATCCAGCTGTACCTCCGGTAAGATGAGGCCATAACGTTAATAGAAAACAATAGAAAGAAAGTGTGAGGAAGGAATTAAGAAAAATAGTTACGGGGATAGACAGATATAAAGTTTATTTACTGAGCATTATTTTGTGCTCACCCCATCATTTTCCTTTGTGAATGCAGGATCTATGTGATGATGCAGTCGGAGGGGTGTCAGCAAGCGAGGAGCAATAGCTACATTGTTTCCCCTGTTTTTGTCTTTTAAATGGCATTTTGTAAAATAATACTCTTTGTGTGTATGAAAGACTTATTACATATAATAAAAAGAAAAGATTTTTGGGCCCATTTCCTATTACGATTGAGTAAGCATTTTACTAGTTTACAGCAGTTGTTACATTGAATCAATAGAACAATAAAATTAATCAAAGCATAAAACCTTCGTGTTAGGTTACATTAGATCCTTAGAAAAGAAATTAGTCACACGTAAACATAGAGAAATCAAACCTCAAAACCTTAAAAAACATGAAGTACAAGAGCAAAGATGAAAACCTTAGGTAAGGTCTCCTCTCCTTGCTTCTCTCAAAGTTGAAGTCTCCCCAAAAAATACCTAAAGACATCCTTTTATAGTGCTAGGGTTGTGGGAAAGTAATGAGAAAAATCCTATACATAATCGAAGAATAAAATTCGGATTAATCTTAAGTAGAGTCCTTATAGAATTAGAATTCTTATGCTGATTGATGAATTATGGAATGTTGAGATTACGTCTCTAATTTGCTCCCTAAATATTTGTAATTACAATTAACTACATTTCATTTATTAGTTCTGTACAATTGTATAAATTGAGCCTTGTACAAGGCTTATAGACACACAAAAAATATAATACAAATTTCTCTTTTCTTTTCTCTCTCTCTCTGTCTCTGTCTCTATCTCTGTCTCTCTCTCTCTCTGTGGCATATTCAGGCTTTGTTACTGCCACTCTTGCCATCTCAAACTCTGACATGGTATTAAAGCTTTGCTTCTGAGTCAAGCTTCCGCTTCCTCAATCCAAACTAGCTTCTCTCGTTTGTTTCTACAGATACTCAACTAGCCTCTCTTAACCTTTGCTTTTGTCCCTACAAACAAACAGAAACTTGGTTAACTTTTCCCTTCCAATGGCAAATACTCCAAATCCCACAAATCAAACATCTGGCTCACAACAAATTGCCCCAAAAGCCTAAACTCAACATTAGATCCAAACCCAACCGGCCCAAACCCAAACGACCCAAACACAAATGACACAAACCCAAACGGCCTAAACCCAACTAGCCCAAACCTAAACGGCCCAAACCCAACTAGCCCAAACCCAACTAGCCCAAACCTAAACGGCCCAAACCCAACTAGCCCAAACCCAAACCGTCCAAACCTGATGCCTTTCACCTTCCAAATGATACCAACCGCCCGGCTACCGCCTTGAACATCCGATAGACTAGAACTCGTTTTAATCAAACAAGTTTTGATCGAATTTGACAACTACGACACCTGGGCCCATGATTTCTGGTACGCTCTTGTCACTAAGGACGAGGAAAGTTTCGTACTGACAACAATTTTCTGTTACCAACTGAAGTCCACCACCACCGTCATTGGAAATAATGTAATATGCTAGTCCGATTGTGGATTAGCAATTGCTTGTCACAAGAAGTCGTTGCCGAACTTCCTCCAATGGAAATCGTCATTGCCATGTGGATTAACATAAAGGAAATGTATGGCAAATTAGATTTGGCAAAACAATTCACTCTTCGGCCAAAATTGATCAATATTCAGCAAGGAAATCAAATGGTCATGGCATATTTCAATGCTCTTTCAGCTGTTTGGAATGATTTGGATGCTGTCGAGGAAACCCTTGAAGGGTTATCAACGACTCTCCAAAAGTTTCATCAGATCAGAGACCGAGAACACTCAATTGCTTCCTTCTTGGTCTCAATGGCTAGTTTCTCCCCTTCAAAACTCAGATGCTAGCAACCTCACCATCGTTGTCACTTCGCCGGACCTTCCAGTTAGTTGTTCAAGGTGAAAGCCAACAGCAACTCACCACCACCACCACCACCACCACCACCACCAACTGACAAAGTGAGGTAGTGGCGTTCCTTAGCTCTCGATCGGCACTTTTCGCTCAACCTACAAAGAAGAAAAAATGAGAGGTTAGTGTTTGTCCAAAATGAAAGTGGGCGGCTAGGGTTCCAAATGCAAGAAAGGCCAAATTTATATGGCCACATGAACGATTAAGATCAAACTCTCTTATCTGATGGCCAAAAGCTATTAGCTTTAATCTAACAAACTAATGGCTCTCTTTCTGCCACGTCACAGGCTGGATATAATGGGCCTAAAGGGCCTGGATTTGTAAAATAAAAAAAAAAAGGCCGTTTATATTGTGATAATTGCAAACGTCGGAATCAAACCCGTGAGACATGTTAGAAATTACACAACCGTCCACCTTCCAACAACAAAGATAAATCCAAAAAATATGTAGATTTCCAAGTTGCCAATATTCCTTCCAGAAACAACACTTTGACCCCGTTGATCAACACTAAACAATATGATCAACTCCTCAAAATGCTGAAGAACATCTCCCATCAACATCAACAGATTCCTATGCTGGTACTTCTTTCTGCCTAAATTTAATTTCGGCAAATATTTTGATAATTGATTCAAGAGCTAGTGACCATATCATTTGCAACACCAAATATTTTTCTCATGATTATCCACTCACTAAATCAATCACTTCCCTTTGTATGCGTAATGGAAAAATTGCACCAGCCACTCAAATAGGAGTTGTTCATCTAACTGAACATTTGATTCTAAAAAATGTTTAATATGTTCCTACTTTCCACTTTAATCTTATTTTTGTGTCTAGAATTTGTTCTAATAACAAATGTTTTTTTTTTTTTTTTTAAATCCTAATGCATGCGAATTTTAGGACCCTTCAACTGGGAAACTATGGGTGTGGGTAGAGTTGATAATGGCCTTTACTATTGGACCCCAAATCAAGTTCAAAGTTTATCTACTTGTATTACGAATAATAAATCTTCACGTAATACAAATTTCAGTAAAAACTCATTTATTTTACATCAACACTTAGGTCATAGTGCATCTATTCCTTAATCTCATTGTCCTATTTGTCCACTTGCAAAACAATCCTGCACCACTTTCCCACTCCGCCACTCTAGTACTTCACAACCATTTGTCCTAATCCATCTTGATATTTTGGGGCCTTACCATACTCCTAATCACAATGGATCAAGATTCTTCCTTACTATAATTGATGACTTCTCCTGTGGAACGTGGGTATTTCTCATGCAATCCAAAACCCAAACACTTACCCATATTAGGCATTTTTTTATCCATGGTTAAAACACAATTTCATTCATTAGTTCAACAAGTTTGAACTGATAATGCTCGTGATTTTTTCAATGTTCATTGCTCCTCACTTTTCTTGTCTCTTGGTATACTCCATTAAAGCTCTTGCACTTACATACCTCAGCAAAATGGGGTCATTAAACATAAACATAGGCATTTGTTAGAGGTTGCTCGCAATCTTAAACACCAAGCCAATATCCTGATCTCTTTTTGGGGTGAATGTGTGGTCACAACCACTTACCTAATCAATCGCATGCTGACCTGAGTGCTACAGGATAAGACCCCTTTTGAGATACTCTTTGGGAAAACTCCAGACATTACCTATCTTTGTGTCTTTGTCTGCTTGTGTTATTCTACTATTCTTGGGTACCATGAGAAATTTGGACCTTAGGCCACTCGTTGTGTTTTCATGGGATATCCTATGCTCCAAAAAGGCTATCGTCTTTATGATCCGGTTGACAAAAGAATTTTTTTTTTTTTCTAGAGATGTTCATTTTAAGGAAGACAAGTTCCCATTTCTTGATGACACTTCCAACTCACCTGCTTTGCAACCGCTAAAATTTCTAGAGAACGATCCTCAACCAGGGCCAATCTTTACAATTCATCCTTACACCATACTTAGACTCAGATTCATCACCACTTTCTAGTCCTCCGCCTGACTCACATCAGTTGGATCCTGATTCCTCTAGGGCCACTTCACCTGCATCTGCTCCAAACTCTCATATTCCTCCACCATCCCGAACCAAAGACAGTCTTCTCGTATCACTCGCTCTCCTATATGGGCTACTGATTATGTTTGCTCCATCGTCCAAGGATCCTCAGGTACACAATATCCCACTACTTATTATGTCAGTTATGATCGTCTCTCACCTGCACACAAGGTCTATATCACTCATATTTTGGCCGAACGGGAACTTGCCAGTTATTATGATGCTATCCAACAAACAGGAAACCCATCAGATACAAATGGGTTTACAAGATCAAACATAGAGCTAATGGTTCCATTGAGCGCTACAAAACTCAATTGGGGGCAAAAGGTTTTACTCAGCGCAAAGGTTTTGATTATCAAAAAACATTCTCCCCTTTTGCCAAGAATGTTACTGTTCATGCTTTCCTCTCAGTTGCATCCACCAAAAACTGGTTTTTACATCAGATGGACGTCTACAATGCCTTTCTCCATGGTGATCTTCATGAAAAGATTTACATGGATCTTTCTCCCGGACTTCGTAGCCAGGGGGAGCATACAATATGTTGTTTGTGAAAGTCTCTCTATGGGTTAAAGCAAGCATCCAGGCATCGAAATGAAAAATTTACCAAAGCTCTCACAGGCATTGGCTTTACTCAATCCAAGAATGATTATGCACTCTTTTCTAGGAGAAAAGGTAAATCATTCATCGTTCTTATTATTTATGTCAAGAACATACTAATCACAATGATGATAAGAGCTTGAAAATAAATGTTTTGTTAGTGATTCAATTGGATTATTTGTGGGAGAATTTGTTTAAATTGTGAAAGTTGAGTTAATTATTTCATAAATACCTTTTTTGGGTTCACTTGTGTATTTTTAGGTCCTAAATGATATTTGAATGAAGAAGAATGTTTATGGAATTTGTGACGAGTAGGAACAAATGGTGCAAGAATCGGAATTGAAATGAGGAAGTTATGATGCGTTGAAGATGAGACTTAAAACTTGAAAATTCTTCAAGATGAGCATGCTTCAATGTTGTGATCATAACTTGAGCTGTAGAAATCTGAATTTGATGATTCTTATGGCGTTGAAAATCTTATTCAGAGGGCTACAAAGTTCATGATGATGACTATGCCAAATTCTAAAGACATCAAACTCATGGGACAAAAAGAACTATCTTTGCAACGATGGAATGCGGCGCAGCCTGGATCGGTTGTTCTATTTCCTAGTCCGAATTTGACTTGTTTAAAGGCATTTAATTCTTTCCTGATTAACCTCCAAACTCTAGCACTATAAATAAGGGTCTTTAATTAGTTTTTAGGGAGATTAAGAAGGAGAGAGAGCGGCTACTATTTTGGAGATCAAAATTCTTGCAGTTTTCGTTCACCAATTAGAGAAGTTTTTCTATTTTATTTCTTGAACTCATGTTGTTGAATACAATGGTTGTTTCTAGTATTGCAATTATGAACTAAATTTCTTTTCTAGGGCTAAAGATGTTGCCCAAATTATGAATATATGTTGACGTTATTGTTATTAATTTTAGTTGAGCATTGTTCTAAGTTTTATTATTGTGTGTAATGCTTTCAATTCTTAGGGATCCAAGAGTTGAATGATATCATGAGTTGGGTTGAGATCGAGAGATGAAACCTGATTAGTCTTAAGGTAATAAAACCACATATTGTGTGAATGCTAGAGATAGGTTACCGCAATTTGTGAAGCTCTTGGAAATTCCATAAAACTTAATGATCTTTTAACTTCTAAATCCAACTTAGAGATATTTTGGGTTGTTGCTTAAGAGTTAATTCGCTAATTGTTCGAGATAAAGTTAGTGAAATACTAGGAAATTTGGCCTTTAGTATAAGCTTAATTAGGATAGGAATTAATTGTTAATGCATAGGATTAAATTGGTGTGAAATCTGTGCCCTTGGTTTAGTCATATTGATCTTTTTTCCAAAGTATTAATACAATTCTGCTCTTGTTTTAGTTTTTAGTTTGTTTCATTTTTCATTAAATTATTCTTAAAATTCTGTTTTATCAAATAGTAATAAGATAGATTAGTTTGGTACTTGGTAAGTAGTTCTCTTGGGATTTGACACTCGTTTACTCGAGCTTTATTACTTGTGTGATTTCGTACACTTGCGAATAGTCTGTCATGTTTTTGGCGCCGTTGCTGGGGAACTATTTATTTATTTTTTTTTACCAATATCATTACGAACTATTTATTTGCTAATTTGATTTGTTTTATTTTTGTTTTTAAAAATTATTTTTTATTTTATTTCATTGTGTTTATTTCTTTTATTTAGATCCTGGAGAGCTTACGTTCTAAAGGTGGTGGTGATCTTAATCCCTTCGATTCTAAGATTGAGATAACGGCTAAATAGTTGAGGAAAGAAAAGAGGTAAGCCAACTTAGAAAAATCAGTGGCTGACAGGGGAATTATAAATCACAATATGGAAGATCAAGAGAATCAGAATGAGGATATCCTAGGGGGCAAATGCAACTCGTGGAATTGTGGTTGTTCAAAGAGCATTGAAGGACTACTCTAGTCCTACTATTGAAGGATGCTATTCTAGCATCAGCAGACCACCAATTCAAGCGAATAATTTTAAGATCAAGCCAGCAATTATTCAAATGATTCAGCATTTGGTCCAATTCATAGGGTTGCTTAGTGATGATCCCAACTTGTATATTGCCAATTTTCTGGAGTTATGTGATGCATTCAGAAATAATAGGGTATCCGATGACACAATTAGGCCAAGGCTTTTCTCATTCTCCCTTTGGGGTAAAGCTAAGGCTTGGTTGATTTCTTTACCATCTAGGAGCATCACGGCATGGAACGAGTTAGCTCAAGCATTCCTTACTAAATATTTTCCACCTGTCAAGTCTGCCAAGTTAAGAAGTGGGATTACCAATTTCTTCCAACAAGACATGGAGTCATTGTATGAAGCATGAGAAAGGTATAAGGATCTCTTATGGAGGTGTCCTCACCATGGGTTGCCAATCTGGTCGCAAGTACATATGTTTTACCAAGGATTGCTGCCAAACATACAAGCCATGATAGATGCTGCCAGTGGAGGAGCCTTGAATAACAAAACACTAGAAGAAGCTTACAATTTCATTGAGGTGATGGCAAGCAAAAACTACATGAGGACTTTGGAGAGAAATTCAAGAAGGAAAACAGCGGGAGTGCACGAAGTTGATAGCTACACCGTATTAGCTGCTTAAATTTCAAACATCCAAAAGAAATTAGGTAATGTATTAAAGATAAATGCAATTGAATCACCTCCTCTAACATGTGAACTCTGTGCAGGTAATCACTCATCCAAGGATTATCAATAAGGGAATCTGTTTGCTTAGCTTGAACAAGTGAATTATGTCAATAATTTTCAAAGGGGGCAAGGGAATCCATATTCCAACACATACAATCCAGCATGGAGGAAGCATCCTAAATTCTCATAGAGCAACAACAATGAACATAACAACCTCCTAGTTTTCAAGCTTAAGAGCTGAAATCTAACTTGGAGAACGTGCTTACCAAGTTCATTGAAGAGACGAGCAAGAGGTTTGAAAAGAATTGAATCCTTGTCCAAAATTAGTCATCTTCCATTAGAAACCTTGAGACTCAAATAGGGCAAATCCATAACATATTAACGAGAAGAGTTCAATGAGTTTTGCTAAGCAATACAAAGAAGAATCCTAAGGAAAAAATCCATGCAATCACCTTGAGAAGTGGAAGAACCTTGGAGAATTTAGAAGATGAAAAACGAAGGCAAGAACAAGAGAGAGATTTGAAGGAAGAGTAGAAGAACGATCGCTACGGCGAGGAAACTAGTCGTTGCAGTGACCGTAAATTAGCTCCTGAATCATTAGAAGTTGACACTCATGACCGCGACAAGGAAAATGGTAGCTACGACGACCATGAATCTGACCAGAATGCTTCTTTAAGTCATGACAAGGAGAGAGAGGAATCCAACCTTTTGTACCCACGCCGTTTGAAGAATCAGAAGCTTGACAAGCAATTTAGTAAGTTTATTAATATGTTTCGAAGCTTGCATATTAATATTCCTTTGTTGATATGTTGGAGAAGATGCCCAAATACACCAAGTTTCTGAAGGAGATCCTTATGCATAAGAGAAAATTCAAGGAACACGAGAAAGATATGCTAACGGAAGAATGCAGCACGCTAATTCAAAAGAAACTACCAACTGAACTACGAGATCCAGGGAGTTTAACTATCCCATGTATTATTGGTAGTTGTTATTTTAATAAGGTTTTATGTGACTTAAGGGCAAGCATTAATTTAATGCCGTTTTCTATTTACAGGAAACTTGGATTGGGAGAAGTGAAGCCAACATCCATGTCTCTCCAATTAGCCGATCGATCAATAATATATCCTAGGGGGGTGGTAGAAGACGTCTTGATTAAGGTAGATAAACTGATTTTCCCAGTAGATTTCATAGTGTTAGACATGGAGGAAGATAGGGAAATACCTTTAATTTTAGGACAACCTTTTCTAGCCATGGGTAGAACATTGATATATGTTCATTAAGGGAAATTAATCTTAAGTGTAGAAGATGAGCAAGTAGAGTTTAATGTTTTCGACTCCATGAAACGCCCATTCAAAATAGACACATGTTTTGAGATTAATGTCCTTGATAACATACCGAATCAGAATTTTGAAGAAAGCTACCTCATCTCCCCCTTAGAGAATTGCTTTATGAATTGTAGAGATCAAGAGAATGAAGTTGATAGTGAAGAGATAAGAGAGTGTTTAAAGTACTTAAATGCTCTACCACCCTTAGTTCATCCTCAAGCTAACACAATCAGAGAAGTTGGAGCCGTGGTAGCTCAACCCACTTCACCAATCAAGAAGTCACCTACACTTGAGCTTAAGCAACTATCATCTCATTTAAGGTAAGCATTCTTAGAAGAGGATAATTTTTTTTTCCAATCATAATGCTTCTTTGAATGTTGTAGAGCAAGAAAATTTGTTGCGCACATTAAGGAACTACAAGAAGGCCATTGGATGGACAATTATGGATATAAAGTGTATAAGTCCCTCAATTTGCACACAAAAGATCTTAATGGAGGAGAGTTATAAGTCTACTATCCAACCACAAAGAGGATTGAACCCATCAATGCAAGAAGTGGTCAAAAAGGAGGTTTTGAAGCTCTTACATGTAGGAATTATATATCTAATCTTGGATAGTGCATGGGTAAGTCCTGTCCATGTAGTGCCAAAGAAGGGAGGAATGATTGTGGTCCATAACGATAACAACGAGCTGATTCCAACACAAATAGTCACAAAATGGAGAGTATGTATTAACTATCACAAACTATATTCCATGGCTCGTAAGGACTACTTTGCATTTCCATTCATCGATGTTAGAGAGGTTAACAGGCCATGATTTTTATTGCTTCCTAGATGGATATTTAGGCTACAATCAGATTGCTATAGTGCCAGAAGATCAAGAGAAAACGACTTTCACATGCCCATACGAAACATTCGCCTATCGAAGAATACCCTGTGGCTTGTGCAACGCCCCTACAACTTTTCAACGTTGATGATTTCAATTTTCTCTAATATGGTTGAAAGTCCATTGAAGTTTTCATGGACTATTTTTTTTGTTTTTGGTGATTCTTTTGATGATTGTTTAACTAACCTGTCTAATGTTTTGTAGAGATGTGTTTATACTAACCTAGTGTTAATTAAAAAATGTGCCATTTTATGGTATGAGATGGAATTGTGTTAGATCATCGCATATCCACGAATGGAATTGAGGTAGATCGAGCAAAGATTGAAGTCATTGAGAAACTACCACCTCCGAATTCAGTGAAGGATGTCATAAGTTTCCTTGGACATGTAGGTTTTTATAGGAGATTTATACAAGATTTATCTAAAATCTCTAAACCTCTTTGTGGTTTATTAGCTAAGGATGTTCCTTTTAATTTTAGTCAAGAGTGTTTAGATGCATTTGAATGTTTAAAAGCAAAATCAATCGCTGCTCCTATATTTGTTGCGCCTGATTGGGAACTACCTTTTGAACTCATGTGTGATGCAAGTGACTATGCTATAGGGGCCATTTTAGGATAGCAAAAAGATAAGACTTTGCATTTTATTTATTATGCCAGTAGGACTTTAACGGGACCACAATTAAATGAAGCCACTACCGAAAAATAATTCTTAGCAGCAGTATTTTCTATTAATAAATTTCATTCTTATTTGCTAGGTACCAAGGTTATTGTGTGCACTGACCATGCTGCATTGAAGGACCTCCTAGCAGAACGGGATTCCAAGCCAAGGTTGTTATGATGTGGATTGCTCCTAGAAGAATTCGACTTGGAAATCAAAGACAAGAAAGGAACGGAAAATCAAGTGGCTGATCATCTATCCCTATTAGAGTCCAATGAAGAAGTTCAAGAGGAAGAGAAGCCAATCAACGAATACTTCCCAAATGAGCAATTATTCGCCATTCAAGAAGGGCCATGGTTTGCAAATATTGCCAATTATTTGGTGCAGAAAGTTATGCCCCCTGGAATGAACTCCCAAAGACGAAAGAATTTTGTTACAGATTTAAAGTACTATTTTTGGGAGGATCCATTCTTGTACAAGCATTGCGTAGATCAAATGATAAGAAGATGTGTGCCAGAGGAATAGATGACGAATATTCTTCATCATTGTTATTCAATGGAAGTTAGCAGCCATTTTGGTTCGACAAAGACAGTCGCTAAAGTTCTTCAATCAGGATTTTTCTGGCCCACTCTTTTTAAAGATGCTTTTAATTTTGTTATGAGTTGCGATGAATGTCAACGGGTTGGGAACATATCTAGGAGAAATGCCATGCCTTTAAATAATATTTTAGAAGTAGAATTATTTGATATGTGGGGCATAGATTGTATGGGACCTTTTCTTTCCTCGTTTTCTAACTGTTTTATTTTGGTTGCTATAGATGTTTCAAAGTGGGTGGAAGCTGCAGCATTGCTAACAAATGATGCTCACGTGGTTGTCAAGATTGTGAAGAAGAATATTTTCTCAAGATTCAGTACACCAAGGGCCATTATAAGTGATGGAGGATCGCACTTTTGCAATCACCAATTCGCGACATTGTTAAGCAAGTATGGGGTCACACATCGTGTTGCTACTCCATATCTCTCTCAAACTAGTGGCCAAATAGAAGTATCCAATAGGAAGCTGAAACAGATCTTGGAAAATATGGTAAGCACTTCTTGAAAGGATTGGGCAACCAAGCTTGATGATGCATTATGGGCATATAGGACGGCTGATAAGAGTGTAATTTATATATTTTTTATTCCTTCCATATTATGTTTTTGTTATGTTTTAGGCCTAGTTGATTTGATTAGAGTTTATTTTGTAAGTTTGACATATTTGGATAGACTTTATGAAATAATTGAGAAAAGATTAGGAAATTCCAGATTTTTGTTATTTTGTCCAGTGCTGCGTTTTTCAGGTTTTTCATGAAGTCAGATTTCTTGATTGCAAAAGTGTTCTTTAGAAAAAGTAAAGTAGACAAATCAAGCCTTCCAGGAAGGTATTATGGACGAGAATCTGAGTTCATTTGGGCCCTCATTAGTTGTTGCAAAACCAGATCTGGAATCCTATTCGTGGAAGGATTTCCTAGCTGAGTATTGAGTCTTCGAATGGGCCTATATCAAAAGCAGGTGATTCAAAGCCCAAATTCATCTACACATCCAGGACTACAACCTTTATGAAGTGACCAAGTCCAGAAAAGTTCTTTTACATTGTGAGAATCCTGGTGCAAGCTGGATTACAGATTATGTTTTCCATATCTGATAAGATTTTGACAGTTTTGGAAGTCTATCATTTAGGAAAGGTCTAGGAAAGTAATTTCCATTTTTCATGGGGCAGAATTAAGAAAAAAACACATTATTTATTTAGGAGTTGTTAGGTTAAAGAGAATAGAGGACAGCAGTGGAGCTTTGTTTTTAGTTTTTTACTTTTTACGTCAATATGTGCGGCTGATCTTTCTTCTTCAGTTCAAGGGGATTTTGAAGCCTGAATTCATGTCTTTGGTGTAACTTAACTTCAGTTATATTGTTCTTAATCTCTTTTTTATTGGAATTGTTTATGTTATTCTGTTTTAATTGTTTATGATTGTTGTTTGGGTGATTTAGTAATGGCCTTCTAAATTGTTTAATCAGAATTTTATCTGTTAGAATTAGGAATTGTGATACGTAATTGTTCTCTTTCTATTCAATGAGTAACACATGATGAGAGATGATTACAGACAAGTTTTCAGTCTGTCACCTTGAATAACATAACCTAAGTTTAATAATCCGATCTTGCGTGATTGTTGCTTGGATTGATCTATTTTCCTAATTCTTAAGGCTGCCATTGAATTAAACTTAGAGAGCTTATTATAGGTTGTTCAAGGGTTAGGATCTAGTTGAAGAGCTTATTTTAGTAGTGACAATTAAGGGAAAATTCAGGTAATAGAGCTTGTTGTTTCCTAGGGTCAATAATTCCACAATAACGAGATAGAATAACGTACGGTTAGTCCATGTCCAATGCATGTTTAGGTGGATCTTGAACCGAGAACTGGTTGTTTTTAACCTGATATTTTCTACCATTGGAGATTTATTTGTTTCACTTTAGATTGCATTGACTACAACCCCTTTCATTGCTGTTGTCATGTTTACTGTTTAGGATTTTATTTTATTTTATTTTATTTTTCTGTTGTTTTCGTTGTGGTTATTGGATAGAATATAGGAATTAATCGAATCATTCCCTGTGGGATCGACCCTTGCTTACCCTATATACAATTTAGTAGTTAGGTTAGTGAGGTTATTAATTTGGAGCATTCGGCACGCTATCAACGACATTCAAAACACCCATTGGAATGTCGCCCTATAGGATGGTTTATAGAAAAGCTTGTCACTTGCCAGTGGAGTTAGAACATAGGTCATATTGGGCAATAAAGTTTTTAAACTTCAATCTACAGGCGGTAGGAGCAAAATGATTATTGCAACTTAATGAGATGGAATAATTCTAGAATAATGCATATGAGAATTTCTGAATCTACAAAGAAAAGACTAAGTAATGGAGTGACAAACATGTCATGGAAAAGGAATTCAAGGAGGGGGACAAAGTGTTGTTATTTAACTCAAGACTCCGACTTTTCCTGGGAAAATGCGCTCAAGATGGTCTGGACCGTTCATGGTACATCGTGTGTTTCCACATGGAGCGATAGAAGTTCACCACCCGACGAAGGGAACATTCAAAGTAAATGGTCAAAGATTGAAACCTTATATTGAGAATGGTAATAAAGACGAGAGGGTTTCAATCTTCCTTCTGAATCCTCATTGAAGACCAAAAGGAGTAGATCTTAAGACTTTAAACAAGTGCTCCTTGGGAGGCAACCCAAGAATTTAATTTCGTTTTTATTTTCTCAAATTTTTTTATTATTTTTTTTTTAGTATTAATTTTTTTTTTTTGTGTTAGTTTTAATGTCTTAATGCCTTAATTTAAATGTTTGATTTTTTTTTTCAAGTCATCAATAGACCACATTCAGCAGTTACATAGCCACGACAAAATAACACTAGCCACGACCAAACATTCCACCGCCATAATGACTGTGCGTTGAAAACCCAAACGACAAAGAAAAGTACTCTCGTCGCTGTGAAATTTTACGATTGCTGCAGCAATCGTAAAATTTTGGCATAGAGGCTGAAGAACAACACTCGTCGCGGTGATAATTTCTTATCGTTGCAGCGAGCGTCACTCTTGCACACGCAAACTATTACTGATTGATCCCTAGAAGGTAGCAGAAAAATCAAAAATTAAAACGGAAATCAATCACCTTTTACGCCAAGATCCGGGTATAGATCAATTTGCTTACATGTTAATAAACATAAAATCTGTACAATATAAATTAATCCAATCAAAGGATCAGGAATATGTTACCAACGTTTGGAGGCTCCTTCAATATCTCGGATTTGATCTCACTCCTGATTCAAAGTAGAATCGTACTCATGTCGTCCACACGAAGATAATCCGTAGAGCCCACTGTTGTTTTGCTAGAACAACAAGGAGGCTTCAAGAATCAAAAGAAGAGAATTTTTTTTTTTTCTCTTCACTAATATCAAAACGTGAGAGAAGAAAAGAGGGTGGCTATGGCTTTTTTTTTTCTTTTATTCAATGAATGAATAAATTGTTGTATTAGGTTTTAATTAAGTTTCACTTATATAGTGTCACTTAATTAAAACCCTAATCCCAATAGGAATAGCCATGGATTCTCAAGTTAATCCATCCTTGCAACCAAACACACCCTTTATGGTATTTTAATTTTAATTAATTATTATTATTATTAAAATCAATTACTACATATAATAATATATTAACATTTAATTATTAATAGTAATCCATTTAAATACATGCATACATATATTTAAATATAATCTCACTAATCTTAATTTTAACATTAAAATTAAATACAGGCAATAACCTCAGCAAATTTAATTGCACTGTGAGATTACCAAAATACCCTTTCATCCTAAAAGACGAAAATACCCCTTTCACAAAAACGATTCTTAAATTATCTTCTAAGTGTGTGACCGTAGGCTCATATCATCGACAGGGAGTAGTATCACGATTAACACCAATAATATCATCGCTACTCAAACACCAAGATTGGCCCCTGGCAAGGCATCATGGCCACCCAATAGATCGAATTCAGTGAAACAACTACTTATCAAAGATATGGTTACCGTGCATTCAAATCCTTTCACCATCTGTTATCTCATCAAGGCTGAGGTATAGAAATAGTGTCAACCTCAGTTATTCTTGTATTCGGTTAGTGGACCAATGACCAGAATAATAAATTGGATTGAGCAACAACTCAATCCCACGGTGGCCACAACTTTAGTGTCATTGCGACTCACTAAATGTGCCGTGAAATAACTTCTCCTGTACCTAAGAGTGTTGAATCCTTTGTAAGCCCATCGTCTTGATACACTCCAATGCAGCCAGTCACTACCGTATTGATAGCTTGAATAGAACTACGTTGGGCTAGTGTCAAACTACACCAATCGGTGCACAAGGCGCTCCGGTGATCTCAAGTCTAAGGATCACATGTACCACCATTCGTTAGAAGATTTATCCATAGACACTATGTAATACCCCACTTGAAATACATAGCCACTGTTTACGGTATGGCCTAAAGAATTACGAATTGCCCCTAAATGAGTTTATATGATTCATGTTCTTTGTGGAGTTTATGTTTGGGGTTTGGTTGAGTGGTACCCTGGAATTGACAAGATTAGCAAATTTTGGAATTTCAGTCTTCGCCGGGGCGGGGAGAAGCTTCGCCGCGGCGACGTTGGTTTTGTGTTGGCAGTGTTGGTTCTGGAATGTTTCGCTGGGGCGACAGAAAGTTCTTCGCCGCGGCGAACGTTACGGCAGAAAAGATTCTTGAGGTTTCTAGAGAATTCTTCTTTTGGGACACAATGACATTCTACCCCTAATAGTAGGAAAAGTGGGGAGTAAAATGTAAGGAAATTCATGGAGAGTAATGTTAAATGGGGTGGTTTGTAAGAACTAAAGGATAAAGGTGGAAATTTTAAGAAAGAGTAAGGGCAAAATGGGAAAGAGTGGGATATTATAGAGTTAATAAGGGTTGAGTTCTCAAAACCCATTCATTCTACCCATTCCACGCCTCTTCATCTCCCATTTTCTCTCAATTCTCACTCAATTTGCTAAGGGATTTTTGAGAGCTTTGAGTTGGAATTTGACAAAGAAGTGATCTAAGCAAGAAGAGGTAAGATCCCTACTTTAGAGATGAATTTATTCATGTAAGGGTAAGTTCTTACTAAGTTTATGCTAGGAAATAAGGGAAAGTATGATCCAACAAGAGTAGAGAGCTTATAGGAGACTACTCAAGTATGAGGTAAGTAAATCCAACTCAAGCTAAAGTTTAAGAAATTCTTAAGTAGAGATTTATTTATGCATGTATATATGAGTTATTGAGAAAATGAGTAGAGATGTATGTTTATTTGTTGAGAAAATTGAGTTGAGAAGAGTATTTAGTTATGTTTGTTGGTATTTTCCTTTTGGAGAGTGTTTATGAGTAATAGTTTGAGATGAAGTTGGAGGAGATTGAGTATGTATTTTGGGAGTGTTTTTCTATGATAGGGTTTATGCCATAGAATGGAATTTACTTCCAATTCTGGAGGTTAAAGAGAAGGAGAGTTGTAGTTAGAGAAGAGTTTTTATATGCACATAAGTTTGATGAAATGCCTAGTGAAATCTGCCCTGTCATGCCGTAACTTTCTAAGTGATTTTTGGGCATGTACGGATTGAAATGGCCTGAGACCAAAACATAGAAGTTATAGCCTGTTTTAAGCTTTGAAAAGAGACCAGAACCGTAGTAATCAGAGGTGTATAATGAAAGTTATGGTCTTTTTAGTGGACCTGTGCAGAATGACAGTTTTGAGGAAATCTTGCATTTGGCATTTCAAAAGTGCATTAATGAGTATGAACCATCCATATGCATTAGTTGTGCATTAAGAAGTAGCTTGAGAGAGAATATAGAATGTAGTATGAGCTACCTTATGAGTACTAGCTTAAGAGTAGAAAAATTTGAGTATAAGCTATATTATAGCAATAGCTTGAGTAAGAAGAGTAGAGAATGTTGAGAATAGCAACTCTAAGAGTAAAGAGAATGAGAATACTGATAGCAAAGAGAAAAGTTGAGAAAGAGTAGAGAATTACTCTAAGAGTTAAGCTACATTATGATGAGTAGCTAGTGAGAGTAGTAGAGAAAGGGTAGAGATCTTGTGCACAAGAGTTAAAGAGGAGAATAGAGTAAGTTGTGCGATGGGGAACCTGTGAGTGACAAGTAGAGTCACGTAGAGTGGAACACGAGGTTCCAGCGTGCCTCCGGTTAGATGAGGCCGTGACCCTCACGCAGAGTGGAACATGAGGTTCCAGCCGTGCCTCCGGTTAGATGGGGCCGTGACATTCAGAGAGAGAGAGATTGTACATCACATGGCCAAAGTTCCGAATCCATGCATAACTAAATCCGATCGGTAGCGAGATGAGTGGAAGTCAGTAGAGTGGACGCCCAGCCGTGCCTCGGTCAAATTAGGTCGTGACATTCCAGAATAAGAATGAGAAAGAATAGAGATGAGACAAGCTAAGAGTTAAGCTATATTGACAACTAGTTGAGAAAGAGATGAGCAAACATGAGAAAGAATAAGAGAGAGATACGAGCATAGAGAGTAGGTTATGCGATGGGAAACCCGTGAGTAATGGGTAGAGGATTCCCGCATGTGCGACGCATTGAGAGAGCGGCATGAGTATGAGATAGAGAAGTGGTGTAGCCGTGAGAGTGCATGCGGATGAGGGCTATACCGAGTACCTGAGTACCCGAGAGAGAGATTATACACTCACGTGGCCAGGGTTCGAATCCATGCATAACCAAGTTCGACGGCTAGAATGAGTAGAAGTCACGTAGAGCGGGAGCGAGTCCGGCCGTGCCTCGGTAAGATGAGGCCGTAATTACTAAAGAGAGTTAACAGAAAAGAGTTATGAGAAAGGAAACAGAAATGAGATGAGATAATAGACAGAATTAAAGAATGAGAAAGCTTGAGAAAGCTTGAGAAAGATGAGATAGAAAGAGAGAGAGTATGAGAAGAATGCGAAAGTTTGAGTTAGTAGAAAGAATAGAGAGTGGAAGGAAACATGCGGTTCTTTTACGTTAGTTGCATGTACGTCTCTATATGCATGTACCATGAGTTCTTCCATGGTTAGTGGAGTATATCGCGAATGAGAAAGAGAACCATGACTTTCCTTCATGGTAAGTATGATGAGAATAAGGAGAACCATGATTGTTCTTCATGGTAAGTAAGAATAAGAGAAAAAGAACTAAAGAGAAAGAAAGAAATAAGAGCAGAACAGAGTTAAAGGAGAATAACAGTATTAGAAAGAAAGAGAAAAACAGTGAGAAATAGAAATAGCAGAACAGTCGAGTAAGGAAAGAACCAAAGAGTGAGTTGCGGGGATAGTAGTAGAGGATTTACTTACTGAGCATTGTTGTGCTCACCCCGTTGTTCTTCTCTATTTTGCAGGAAATAGGAGCAGCGGTCGGATGGACGTCGAGGAGCGAAAAGTATTGGCACCACTGTCCACCAGCTATGATATTTTGTATTAATTAGAAAGTTTTTAATACATGGTATTTTGTATTTGTAAAGGAGTATATTTTTATGAGTAAAGAAAAATTTGAGCCCACTATCTTTCATATTATATACATATCTATATTTTACATAGTACGTATTATAAGAATAGTACTAAAGAGGAGTTGTTACACACTAGGGTTACCATCCATATGGAATCCTCTGGTGGGTTTGTCCAATGAACTTGCCTCCAACAAGCACCCATACGTTGCACCAGGTTGTTAGCAAACAACCTTGACAAGTGAGATCAGTCACTGCCTTTCGACAAGGTCGTTCAACACTATGATAGCCTTACCATATTATCTGTGCCCTTGGTCAGAATAATATTGGGGCTACGGACATTTCTAGAATGGCCACCATATGTGATCATGGGTTCTCACTATCAAGATTTGAAACACTTGATACCCTCGTCATGGTTCTACCATTCTAAGGACATATATCAATACACATAATTATGATTTACATGATATAGAAGAAAATTGCCTTTTATTGATTAATAAACATTATTACAAAGAGTCAATTCTACAATAATTGATCGGCTCTAGGGCAATACTCTAACAATAATGATAAGCATCACGCTTGTCGCAGCGATATAACACATCGCTGTGGCGAGCGCATATTTAAAACGCGAATTCGCTTTTATTTGTGTGAATTCCCGACAGACTTTACTTCCCCTTTTTTCTCAAACTCCCATTCTCTCCTCTTCTCTATCCAACATCTCTAAATCTCATTACCCTCCCTTCTTTTGCACTTAAACTTCATAAATCTTTCACTAACATCTCCAATTCAACTCATATTTCGTAGATTAAGGAAGCATTTCGAGATTCTCCACAAGCTAAAAGTTAGGGTTCCAATTTTGAGGGTTTTTTGAAATTGGGTCTCATCTCATGAATTCTTGGTTCAAGTAAGTGATTTTCCACCCATTTTGCATAAAATTGTTGATTATTGTGGGTTGGTTGAATTATTAGCTTAATTTTGGAGAAATTGTTTGTGATTGAGGAGTTGTGGTGATTGAAGTTGGGTGTTGTGGTAGTTGATTAAATTGGTTGCATTGGTTGAGTGGAAAATTGTTGTGATAGTACCCAAGAGAAAGCCAGGAGGAGATAGGAGAGAAAAAAGAAAAGGGCAGGCCTCCAATGATATCCGATTTGTTAGTCAGGCTGCCTAGGACAGATATGAAAATGTTGCAAAGAAACTTGGCAAGTTTATTGAAGAAAGAGGGCTAGTGTTTATAGAGAATGTTAGGGGGATTTATGATATAATTCCAGCTTTGGGTTGGCAGACATTTTGCAAAGAACCTCAGGCTCCTATTGTTGCCTCTATGGTAAAAGAGTTTTACACCAACGTTCTTGATAGCATTGACAGAAGGACAATGGTGAAAGGCAAGAAAGTGGTATTTAATTTAGCCAATATTAATGAGTTTTATGGATTGCCGAATATCGAAGAAAGTGAGGATGCATATGTGGCATAAAAACAAGTAGTGAATTATGATGCAGTGATTAACCGTCTGACTAAGGGGAAAGCGACTTGCTTCATTGCTGGTGCGGAGCACATCCATTTTGAAAGCAAATATTTGGACGTAATTGCATGAATTTGGTAGTATTTTGTATGCTTTAGGTTGATGCCCTCTAAGCACATGAGCACTGTTAGCAAAGCTCGGGCCATTCTAACGTTCGCTATTCAACAAAAAATGAGGATGAATGTGGGAGGTATTATCTTTTAAGAGATTCTTAATTCGACAAAGCACATGAAGATAGGTTTTTACTTCCCTCGTTTGATTACTGAATTGCGTAAGCAAGTTGAGGTGCCACTGAATTCTGAAGAAATGCTAATTCCACCAAGAGTGTGTCTCACAATGCAATTTCTGCAAAATCTCACCAGTGGGGACAAAGTGGAAGGATCTAAGACCAAAGCATCTTCATCAAAGAAGCCATCCGAGAAAGATCAATTGACAAAGATGATGATTATATTGATAAATTGAGCAAGTAGCAGAATCGTCAAGAAGCTTGGATGACTTGGATGACTGAGCAAATGAGCGTACAATATGAGATGCAACGATTATAGCTTGCTCATGCTAGGATAGTAGCGTTTGAGTGTGAATGAAAGGATTTTGTTTGTCTATCAATGAGGAGGATGGTGATGCTATTGATGATGGTGCTGAGGAGAGTACGGAAGAGTAGGGAGTGTGTCACTACTGGAGACCTAGAGTTTTATTTTGTTGTGTTATGTTTGCTATTTATTTTCAGTGTTAGTTTGTTTCTTTTTCTGTACTTGTATTTTGTTGCTGTTTGTGTTAGTTATGTCTTTGTGAACTGTTTAAGCTTATATTTCAGTATATTTCTAGTTTGTTGATGCTCTTTATATCCATTTATTTTTTCTGCCTAACAATGGTGGCCGATAAGGTCCTTTTAGTTGTAATTTTGATAGAACAATTTTGGCACCCATGGACACAAACAAACTGGATAGCTTTCACATCATTAGGAATGTGGTAATGTTTTTCTTTCCTTTTTCTTTTTCTTAACATTGAGGATAATGTTGATTTTAAGGTTGGGGGTAGGAATTCACCTTTGAGCAAATTATGGACATATGGATTTAGGGAGCATATATATTTTTTTTATTATTTTGTGAGTTATTTTCTTGGATTAATTTATATGTCTATGATAGGAATCTAATTGCAATAACATGTAGCAAGAAGAGGACATTAATTTTTGCCTTTAATTACGGATGACTGTGAATGTTAATGACATTTAGTTAGAGACCCTAGCGGTTTGTGGATTGAAAGTGGCTAAGTTTACTTACTTAGAGAAGTTTTATGTGTGAATTTTTCATGGACATTTTTGTGATCTCAACAAACTCTATAACTTATTTGATAACCACTTGAGGTGAAATCCTAGAGTTCACATTACTTAGGAAAGGATTTAGGCTGTTTTTGGACCGATTGAACCTTTCAAGCTGACATTTTGTATTATCATCGCTAGTTAACCCTTTGAGCCATTTTAAACACATTTTAGCCTTGTTTTTCTTTCTTTGAACTTAATTTTTCCCCTACCCTAATTATGAGTTTAAAACACAGTCTTACCTGTTTTATCTTTCAGAGACTTAATTGTAATTCAAGCTTATTACGAGTATTGGTGGAGAGCTGTAGTTTTGCCACAACCTAGGTTTATGCAAAAAAATATATTAGGGGTTGTGGAGTGCTTGTAAGATCAAGGTGAGGCTATATGTGTTTTCTATTTTGTTTTCTACTTTCTTTTTATTGTTAAATGAACAAAGAAAAAGATCGAAGAAAACAAATGAAAAAAAATGAAAGAAAACGGAAGAAAAGAAAAGTGGGCATTGAAAAGGATTGTGAAAATGTGAAAATTATGCATATGAGTTTATTTTAGTGTCGAAAAGAAAGAGCTCAATAAATGTTGGAAGCTGTTGAGAGAAAAAAGGGAAATGTATTTGTATGATAGTAATAAGAATGAATGAAGATTAAGTCTCTTAAATTGATTTTTGTTGAATATCCCTTTCGTTCGTTCATGAATCCATACCTTGGCCTAACGTTACAACCTATATAAAGACCTATTGATCCAAGGTAGTGTGAATTTCTACATTAGTGGAGAGTGTTTTGGAAAGTGAGCTTATGGAGTTTGATTTCATGATTCATATATGAGTCATAACCCGAATACTGAGGTAAAAAATTTTGTCCATGAATATTGTGCATAAAACCATCCGGGTTTGTAGACTAATGGTTTGAGGTTGTATGGATATTTAGGGGTCGATAACAAAAATTAAATTGATGTTTGCCTTGTTTGTGGGTTTAGGTGATTTTTAATTATTCTATTTGTTTTGTGTATATACGATTTTTTAGACAACTTTATGAATTGATCCAAGAATTTTTGTTTTTTATGTTTATTTTTAAAATTTGGAATTTAGGTTAGGTTTAGTGTGGATGTTTGTGGGTATCATCACTAGAAACCCTCATTAGACTACAACTCATCCAACAAGGGCCACCTAGGGGTTTAATGGCTTGTTGCATTTTCCCCTCAATGCAATCGCATCAATCTATGAAAAGGATTTAGGATAGTTTAGATATAGGTTTTAATTGTTTGTTTTATTTTCAAGCTTAAAGACAAGTTTTATCACTTAGTCTGCTAGGGACTAGCAAGAAGCTGGTTGGGGGTTGTGATAAGAGCTTGAAAATACATGTTTTGTTAGTGAGTCAATTGGTTATTTGTGAGAAAATGTGTTTAAATTGTGAAATTTGAGTTAATTATTTCATAAATACCTTTTATGGGATCACATGTGTATTTTGAGTATTTTCAGGTCCTAAATGATATTTGAATGAAGAAGAATGATTTCGATGGAATTTGCGACGAGTAGGAACAAACGGTGCAAGAATCGGAATTGAAATGAGGAAGTTATGATGCGTTGGAATGAGACTTAAAACCTGGAAATTCTTCAAGATAAGCATGCTTCAATGTTATGATCATAACTTGAGCTGTGGAAATCGGAGTTCAATGATTCTTATGGCATTGAAAATCTTATTCAAAGGAATACAAAGTTCACGTTGATAACTTTTCCAAATTCTAAAGACATCAGACTCGTGGGACAGAAAGAACTATCACTGCAGCGATTGTTTCTATCACTGCAGTGATGGAATGCAGGCCTGGATGGGATGTTCTATTTCCTAGTCCGAATTTGACTTGTTTAAGGCATTTAATCCTTGCCTGATTAACCTCCAAACCCTAGCACTATAAATAAGGGTCTTTAATTAGTTTTTAGAGAGATTAAGAAGGAGAGAGAGCGACTACTATTTTGAAGATCAGAATTCTTGCAGTTTTCGTTCACCAATTAGAGAAGTTTTTCTATTTTCTTTCTTGAACTCATGTTGTTGAATACACTGGTTGTTTCTTGTATTGCAATTATGGACTAAATTTCTTTTCTAGGGCTAAAGATGTAGCCCAATTTATGAATATGTGTTGCCGTTATTGTTGTTAATTTTGGTTGAGTATTGCTCTAAGTTTTATTATTGTGTGTAATGTTTTCAATTCTTATGGATCCGAGAGTTGAATGATATCATGAGTTGGGTTAAGATCGAAAGATGAAATCTCATTAGTCTAAGGTAATAAAACCACAGATTGAGCAAACGCTAGAGATAGGTTACGACGATTTGTGAGGCTCTAGAAAATTCCATAGAACTTAATGATCTTTTAACTTCTAAATCCAACTTAGAGATATTTTGGGTTGTTACTTAAGAGTTAATTTGCTAATTGTTCAAGAGAAAGTGAAATTCTAGGGAATTTAGCCTTTAGAATAAGCTTAATTAGGTTAGCAATAATTGTTAATGCATAGGATTAAATTGGTGTGAAATCTGTGCCCTAGGTTTAGTCATATTGATCTTTTTTTCCAAAGTATTAATACAATTCTACTTTTGTTTTAGTTTTAGTTTGTTTTATTTTTCATTAAATCATTCTTAAAATTCTGTTTTATCAAATAGTAATAAGATAGATTAGTTTGGTACTTGGTAAGTAGTTCTCTTGGGATTCGATACTCGTTTACTCGAGCTTTATTACTTGTGCGATTTCGTACATTTGCAAATAGCCTGTCAAGTGAATGACGAAGCAGCCATAAGAGTTTTGAAAGAACATCTTAACAAGCATTTTTGTATCAAAGATTTAGGGGAACCAAAGTATTTCTTGGGCATAGAAATAGCACGATCTCTAGTTGGAATATCTCTCAGTCAACGCAAATATGTTCTAGAACTCATATTAGACTATGGATTATCAACATGCAAGCCAAGTGTCATTCCGGTTGAACAGAACTCCAAACTTCCCACTCAGGAGTGTGATAATGAGACATCCCCTTTAGATATAGATCCTTTACTGGCAAATCCCTCACAATATCAAACACTTGTGGGTTAAATCATTTATCTCACCATGACATGACCAGCTATTAGTTACATAGTACACATTCTTAGCCAATTCATGCAGTAATAAAGGTACTCATGTATTTAAAGGGGTGTCTTGGCCTAGGTTACTTTTGCCTCGAGATAAGGATTTGAACATCACGGCATACTATGGTTTTGATTGGGCCACATGTCCAATGACAAGGAGGTCACTCATTTGTTTTTGTATTAAACTTGGAGGTGCGTGAATTTTCTGGAAGACAAAGAAACAATCGACAATATCACTTTCATCAGCAGCGGCTGAATATAGAGCTATGGCCAAAGCTACTTGTGAGATCACTTGGGTTCTTGGATTACTAGTGTAACGCCCCACTTGAGGTACGTAGTTAAGATTTGCTATATGGCGTAAATGTTCATTGCTTCAGCTTTAATTGAGTTTGTTTAGTGGTAATGATATTTAGTTGGCCCTTGGTTGAATGGATATTGTGAGTTGGTTAAGTGGTTGCCCTGAAATTTGTAAAACTTGGTGAAGTTTTGTGTTACAGACTTCGCCGGGGCGAAGAAGAAGCTTCGCTGCGGCGATGAACCCTTGCAACCTACGGTGTAGGTTTTGTAATTTTTCGCCGGGGCGAAAAAAGATTCTTCGCCGCGGCAAAGGGCTTGACAAAAAGTGTATTGAGTTTCTAGAGAATTCTTCCTTTGGGGTACAATGACCATTCTCCCCCTAATTAGCAGGAAAAGTGGGGAGTAAAATGTAAGGAACTTTCATGGAGAATAGGTTAGTGTGGGGGTGTGAATGAAATGAATCAAAGGATATAGCTGGAATTTCCAAGGAAGAGCAAGGGCAAAGTTGGGAAGTGATGGTTATCTTATGAGCTAAAAAGGGTTAAGTGAACTAAACCCTCCATTTCATTCATTTCCACTGCCATAACCATTCTCTAAATTCTCTCAAGTTTCCTTTCAATTTTCCAAGGTTTCTAAGGAGTTTTAGGGAGCTTTTGGGGTAATTTTAGTAGAGTTTGAATCTAAAGCATCTAAGGTAAGGATTCTTGCTTTGGATGTGAGTTTGCTTATAGTTAGAGTGAGGTTGTTATTGTTCTTGTTGTTGTTTTGAGTTGTTGTAGAGAGAAGACAAGACAACAAGGGAAAGGAAAAGTACTAGAGAAGTCACTTTTTCACAAGGTAAGTAAATCCAACCCAAGTGGAGAGTTAAGAACTCTTTTGAGTAGAGATTTATGTATGTATGTGTATATCTTATGTTCATTGAGAAATTGAGATGAGAAGAGATGAGATTACAGTTATTAATGAGTTGAGATTTATGTATCTTTTATGAGTACATGAGTAGAAAGCGGCTATTACAAGTTGGCCTGATGGTACTCACCATGCTTCCCAATTGACTATAGCCCCTTAGTCTTGGGTTCGAGTAGTGGGGGAGGCGAAAGAAATCCCTTAAGGGGGGGGGGGGTGGGATATTCCTAGTGACTCACGCAGAGTGGCTTGAGTAGAGGGGCCGATCAGCCGTGCCCACAGTGCAGATTGGGCCGCCTGATGGTACTCACCATGCTTCCCATTTGACTATAGCCCCTTGGTCTTGGGTTCGAGTGGTGGGGGGAGCGAAAGAAATCCCTTATGGGGGGGGGGGGGGGGGGAGGGAGAGATATTCCTAGTGAGTCACGTAGGGTGGGCCTGAGTAGAGGGGCCGATCAGCCATGCCCATGGTGCAGATTGGGCTGTGACAACTAGAAGGTTTGGAAGTACAAGTAGGGAAACTTGTTCAATTGTATTGTGATAACAAAGCTGCAAATGACATTGCAGCAAATCCGCTATTCCACGAAATAACAAAACACATAGAGATTGATTGTCACTTCATCAGGGAAAAAATTCAAAAAGAGATAATCAAGACTATGCACATTAATACTACAGATTAACCAGCAGACATCTTTACGAAGCCATTGTGCAGCAGACAACATTCTCATCTACTTAGCAAGCTTGACGTTTTTGACATATACAAACCACAGGCAAGGGGGGGGGGGGGGGGGGGGGGGGGGTGTGTGATGAATTATGGAATGCTGAGATTATGTCTCTAATCTAGCTACATGATTCCAGCAATGATTTTAGCAACTACATTTCCCTAATTTCCTCCCTAAATATCCGTAATCACAATTAACTACATTTCCTTTATTAGTTTTGCACAATTGTACAAATTGAGCCTTGTACAAAGCTTATAGACACACATAAAATATAATACAAATTTCTCTTTTCTTCTCTCTCTCTCTCTCTCTCTCTCTCTCTCTGGCATACTCAAGCTTTATTATTGCCACTCTTGCCATCTCGAACTCCAACAGTAACGCTTTGGTACTAAAACTAGAATATCTTCCTCTAGAAAACTTGGAATAACGAACCGTAAAATTATATGTAAACTAAACTTCCAAATATTTACAAACATATGTGGAACAGCTCCCAGTTCGTGCTGAGGAATTTATGGTAGCTTTGCGAAGTTTCGGTTTTCTGTCTGTTTCTCTTTAATAGTTGTTGCTGGAAAATTATGTGCCAAAAGTCTTTCACCTTTTGGGATGAAAACTTCTCAATATGACAAAGACATAGATATATTCATTGCATATATTTGAATCAGATTTCCAATGGTCTAAGAATCATCCTAATCTGAGGTCTTTAGCTCAAGTTATCATAGCAACACTGAGGCATGTTCCAAAACATGTGTCTGCTTGTCTTCCATGAACTAATGTAACTTTCAGATCAATTTTTAACCATCTTCTAGGTCAAATTGGATCACGACCAAAACATGAAAGTTATAGCCCTATCTCTTATTTTTCAAATTCCGCCAGAATTAGGTCAATCGAAGTTTTTAAACTGAAGTTACACCCATTTTAGTGCAGCATGTTCACTAATGTCGCAAACAATCTTCAAATATTCATAACTTCTTTGTTTGAGCTCCGATTCTTGAACCATTTGTTCTTGCATGATTCTGATTCTTTACTCTTCAATGCGCATGCTTGAAATCCTCATTTTTTAGCACCTAAGTACCTGAAAATTCATAAAATATACCAGTGATTCTAGAAAACAAAAGAAGTACCGAAATTAAGTAAATTAGCAAATTAAACCTAATTCCCACACAAAATATCCTTAAAATCACAAATTATGAGTGCACTTTCAAGCACTCATCAAATAGTACTATGATAGGATTTGAATGCATGGTAACCATATCGTGTTTTAGGTTATTATATATATATATAGATATATATATATACTTATTATATATATATATAGGTGTTTGTTATTGATACAGTATGAGGGCATCATATAATGTTTTATTATAGGGAGAATGTTATAGTAACGAAAAGATAGATGACATTGAAGATTACTCGGAATATATAAGAAATGTGTTTGGTTTGTTCGAATAAATTGATCAATAATATGTTTGGTTGGGAGGATTAATGGGTGGATATGTTATATAGATCTACTAAATTGCGCTCCTTTTTAAATATTAATACAATATTATTTTTTATTGTTATTTTTTGAATTATTCTTTTAACCCCTTACATTTGAAATTTTACTAAAACACCACAACCATATAAAACTTTAATTTGTAGCAAAATCACCCCACCCACCCCAAGCCACTGGTAGTAGCTAGCCACCATCGCTGGCTGCCGTCGGCAGTTGATGGAATGGCACATAACTGGCCATATATGGCTGGCCGTGTGTCGACCAAGTCATTTCCGACCGAGGATCACAATTTTTTGGTCGTGAAACAGCCAGATCTGGCCATTCCGGCCATGGATCACAAATCCATGGAAAGAAAAGGCCTTACTAATGCACGATTGGTCAGATCCTGCCAGTCATGCACCATTACGGTGACTGAGGCCGGTGGCTGGCAGTGGTGAGTAACGGCCGACGGTGGTTTTGGGTGGCTGGGGGTATTTTGTTAACTTTTAAACTTTTTTGTGGCTGGGGTGTTTTAGCTCATTTCTCAAATTTAAGGGGGGCTGGGTAATTATTATTTGTTAGACATTTGAGGGCAACTGTATCCAAAATTGTATTTAATCAAGGGCAAAATAGATTTAAAAATCAGATTACTCGATAATCTTTTAATAACACCCTTGGGGGAGGGTATTGGATTACCCTTTACATTACCAACAATAATCATATTTGCAATAAAAGATATTCGTAATATTTTATTATTTACAAACCAAACATCGTAATCTTGCAAAATAAACAAAGATTACCCCTGTTATCTTATATGCCCCTGATCCAGACACACCCTATATAGATTTATTTTTATTATTTTTATTGGAAATTTAAATAAGTATTATTAAATTTTATAATTAATTAAAAATTTTAATTGTAACTTTAACTTAAATTTCAAAATCTTTATTAAATAATTTTATAGAAAATTTTAAAACAATTATAAGTGATTATCAAATTCAAATATCGAAAATATATTTTTCTGGTGAATGGGATGATACCTATAGCATTAAAGTGATTAGAGTCCTCCAATCTGTAATACCCAAGATGTCAAAGGTATATTCCCAACTCAGAATAGTCATTTAGATGTTAATTTTATGTTAAAAAGCATAAAATCTACTAGGGGCAAAGTAGTTAATTCATTTGGAACGATATGAATCAATTATCCATAAAAGGGTATTTGGGAAAATAGTCATTTTGCTTATGGATAAGCATTGAAAAAGTCAAGGATGAGTAGGCTTAATTGTATTTAATGGCATTAATTAAGTAATAATTATTTTTAGTGCCAAATGACCAAAATGCCCTTATATGAAGAATTAAGGACTTATGAGTTATACAATTAAAAATTTGGGCCATAGCATAATTTTGGAAAATTATGAAATATTTTCCTATAAATGAGAGGAAATTCGTTCAACCCAAGAGATATCATTTCTTCAACCTTTCTTCCTTTTTCTCTCAAATCTTCCATGAAACAACTTTCTCTCTCTAAGTTTTAAAGGTTTGCATAATTTTTCCAGGAAACAAGATAAGAGCCTTGGATCTTCAAATTGAAGGGGTAAGGTAAGGATTAAAAACCATAGTTTTATGTGATTTGAAGATTTGAGATAGATGTTGAGGTACAATATTATAAATAGGATTAAGGTGTAAAAGAAGATAAAGGCAAAGGATTGGTGGGGGCAATTCTTTAAAAAGTAAGGAAGAACCTCCCATGACTTTAGGGATTATAGATTTTAATGAAACCTTAAATTAAGGCTTTAAGACATAGAATTAGTTGATGGCAAGTGAGTTGAACTCATTAATTTTATTTATTGCCTTGAATTCATTATACATGAAGTATTTCCATTTATATTTTATGAGTTGTTATGTTTATAGAAGAAATTAAGTATGATGTTGATTGTGGCAAAACTGTTGTATTGGAGGTCACATGGTGTTGAATGGTTGCTATTAGAAGTGTTGATGTGTTATTTGCATTAGCTTACAATGTTATAGCAATAATGGATGATTATGGGAATGAGATTTTACACTTCCTTTAAGATGTTAAAGACTATTAAGGGGAGATTTATTTGATCCATAAGTTGACCTTTGGTTAATTGTCAATAGGAATTGATGTGCATAGTTTAATATGAAAAATTCGGATTTGGTAAGTTTAGGGGTTATGTTAAACATGCTTCAGTATTTCGATCATACTTGAGTTATAGAAATCAAAATGAGATGATCTGAAGCAATAGAAGTTAAGACATAGCCCTATAACGTTTATGTTTATCCAAGAGCAAATTCTTTAGAAATGGATGGAAAATGGCCTAAAGAATAAGCTTCTAGTTTTAAGAAGATTTAACATAATTATTCTTATGATTTGAATGATATAATTGTGTGATTAAGCCATGTACTAATGTTTACCCATTAGTTAGATGATCTTTGAAAGATATACATGGTCATGATGTCAATGCATGTATAATGTTATGAAATGGCATGAAGATGAAATTTAATACATGTTTAAGATGAGAATGTGAGCAAGAGGTAATGTAAATGATAATCCATAGATATCAAAAGTATAAGCTCACTAAAATATGTATTTACATGCCATAAGATGTTAGAGATGCATATAGACATGATGGAAAACGTGTAAGCATATCCTCGTATACCGGTTGAGGAAAGATAATATATGCTTTAGATGCTAAGTAACCGTAAGCACGCCTCCCAATGATATGAACTCTAGATGAATTTGAGGCTATATATACTGTCTAGCTAGTAATTCTTTGAGAAATATATGATAAAATCCACTAAATACTTTTGTAAACATATATACATAGAGATTTGTAACGGCCCCACACAGGTGGCCGGCCATGATCACACAGCATGGCAGGATATCTCTCCCCCCTTAAGGAGATTTCTTTCGCCTCCCTCACCACTCGAACCCAAGACCAAGGGGCTATAGTCAATTGGGAAGCATGATGATACCATCAGGCTAGCTGACTATAGCCCCTTGGTCTTGGGTCGAGTGGTGAGGGAGGCGAAAGAAATCTCCTTAGGGGGGAGAGATATCCTGCCATGCTGTGTGATCATGGCCGGACCACTCGAACCCAAGACCAAGGGGCTATAGTCATTTGGAAACATGGTGAGTACCATTAGGCTAGCTGGCCTCATGGTACTCATGGTACTTCCCATTTGCCTATAGCCCCTTGGGCATGGATTTAAGCCATGGGGAGGCGAAGAAATCCTTGTGGGGGGGGGGGGGGGGGGGCCCTACAATACCTGCCTAGGTGAGCTGGCTAGACAGTACTGGGTCAGAGCCAAGCGGTCCGTTACATTTTTTATTGTCACGCCCGCGATCCCACACAGGAGTTCCTCGCGATGCCCGCACAGGTATGTGACCACTAGGTACTGTCCCCCCTAAAGGGAGGGGGACAGTACCGTGAGTCATGTACCTGTGTGGCACCGCGAGGAACTCCTGTGTGGGGTCGCAGGCGTGACAATAAAAGCGCCTTTTTATGTAACGGACCGCCTGGCTCTGACCCAATACTGTCCCCTAGCTCACCTGGGCAGGTATTGTCCCCCCCCCCCCCCCCCCCCCCAAGGATTTCTTCACCCCCCCATGGCTCGAACCCATGCCCAAGGGGCTATAGCAAATGGGAACACCATGAGTACCATCAGTGCAGCTAGCCTGATGGTACTCACCATGCTTCCCAAATGACTATAGCCCCTTGGTCTTGGGTTCGAGTGGTGGGAGGCGAAAGAAATCCCTTTAGCGGGGGGGGGGGGGGGGGGGAGATATTCCTAGTGAGTCATGCAGAGTGGGCCTGAGTAGAAGGGCCGATCCCTTGCCCACGGTACAGATTGGGCCGTGACAAGACATACCAATGGAGTCTTGAATGCAGTGCGGTATGCCCATAATGCATCATCTAATTTCTGTGACCAATCCTTCCTAAATGCATTAACTATCTTTTCTAAAATTCCTAAGTTCTCTGTTCGATAGTTCCACTTGCCTGCTAGTCTGGGGATGGTATGGTGTAGCCACTTTATGTTTCTTCCATATTTTCTCACAGCGCATCTAATTGCCTATTGCAAAAATGGGACCCCCCCATTGATGATTGCCCATGGTATCCCAATCTTGAGAAAATGTTCTTTCCACAAAGTTAACCACCACCCTGGCATCATTGGATGGCAAGGCAACTGCTTCCACGTATTTCGAACATAATCCACCGCTACCAAAATGTACATGTTCCCATAAGAATTTGGAAATGACCCATAAAGTCAATTCCCCCACCATCAAAGAGCTCAACAACTAGGATATTATCAACGACTCTTATCTCTCCTTGAATATTTCCACTCCGTTGACATTGGTCACATTCCTGAACCACCCGAAGGCATCCTTGAATAGGGTTGGCTAAAAAAATCTAGATTGAAAGACCTTGGCTGCTGCCTAGTTCCTCCAAAATGACCACCCACTTCCCTCTCATGGCAATGTTGTAGAATACTCTCCATCTCCTTCTGGGACACACCTACGATCATCTGATCAGCGTAGTGTCTATACAAGAATGGCTCTTCCCAGAAATAATACTTCAAGTCTGAGAAAAATTTTCTCTTTTCTTGGAAGGTCATGCCAATTGGAGCACTCTTGATGACAAATAGTTTGCAATATCTGCATGCCAAGGTGGTCTCTCAACTCTCATCAATTTCTCATCCGGAAAGTTTCTTGATTTGGGTTTCCTCTTCACTTCCCTGGGTTGGTCATTCAATCCTTGACAAATGATCCCCACTACATTTTCTGACCCCTTTTATCTCGGATCTCCAACTCAAACTCTAGTAATAGGATCCATCTAATCAGCCGAGGTTTTGCTTATTGCTTTGCCAATAGGTGCTTGAGTGTTGAATGATCTGTGTAGACAATCACCTTAGCACCTAGCAAATAAGAATGAAATTTGTCAAATGCAAAAATCATAGCTAACACCTCTTTTCAGTAGTGGTGTATTCAACTGTGCATCAGTGAGTGTTTTCTAGCATACTGAATTACATGCAACATTTGTTCTTTCTTTGTCCTAAAACTACTCCTAGTGCAAAATCACTAATCACACATCAATTCAAACGGTAGTCCCCAACCGAACTGCAATAATAGTGCAGACACTAACAATTCTTAAGAGTTTGAAAAGCATGCATGCATTCATTATCAAAATCAAAAGGAACATCCTTAATCAGTAAATTACAAAGGGGTTTAGAGATTTTAGAGAAATCCTTGATAAACCATCTATAGAACCCGCATGCCCCAAGAAACTCCGAACTACCTTCATTTGCAGGTGGTGCAGCTTCTCAATTACTTCTGTTTTCGCTTGATCCACTTCATGCCGTCTTTGAAATTCTGTATCGAGCACTATTCCTTCCTGTACCATGAAGGGCATTTCTCCCAGTTGACACTAAATTGTCTCCTAACATCGCTGCAAAACAATGACAGATTAGATAAGCAGTTGCAAAAGACGACCAAACAGAGAACTCATCCATGAAGACTTCATAAACCGCTCCACCATGTCACCAAAGATCAGCATCGCATTGCTGAATGTGGCTAGTGCATTGCACAACCCAAAAGGCATCTCTCTGTAGGCAAAGGTGCCATAGGGATAAGGAATGTCTTCTTCCTTTATCTTTAGGCGCAATGGCAATTTGATTATATCATGAAAAACCATCCAAGAAACATAGTAAGCATGCCTTGCAAATCTCTCCAACATTTGATCGATGAAAGGAAGTGGGAAACGATCCTTCCTTGTCACTTCATTCAATTTTCGGTAGTCAATGCACACTCTCCAACCCGTGACTGTCCTAGTTGGTATCAATTCATTGCTTTCATTCTTATCACTGTGATACCTCCTTTCTTTGGAACTACTTGCACCGGACTCACCCATAGACTATTAGAAATAGGATAAATTATGCCCGCATCTAGAAGTTTCACCACTTCCTTCATCGAAGGATTCAATCTCCATTGTGGTTGACCCTAGGCTTGACATCATCTTCCATGAGTATCTTATGCATACAAAACGATGAGAGATCCTCTAGTGTCCGAAATAGTCCATCTAATTGCTGATCATGTTCCCTTAACACCCGAATCAACCGCTCTTCTTCCACTTACTTAACCTTGATTGATAATCACTGGGAAGGTTTCTGCTTCACCAAGATACATATATTTGAGGTGGGAAGTAAAGGCTTCAGCTCAAGTTTTGGAGGTTCTTCAGTTATTGCCTTTTCCTTTTTTTTTTTTTTTTTTTTTCTCAATATCAAACTCTTCAACTTCTGAATCTTAGCTTGCATTTATCGGCTCAAGTGCTTCCAAAAATCTAGCACACTCATTCTTTGCCGGTTCATCTACCTTTATATTTTTGATTGGCAATACATGCTTCTAGAGTTAGTTGAGGGCTGTTCTCTTCAATAACCTCTGCTACTAGTTTATCCACCACGTCTACGCTAAACACGAATCGACTTTGATGGAAATTTCATGGCTTCAAAACATTGAACTGACTGTTTCATCTTGAACCCTTAGTAGCAACTTCCCTCTTGTACATCAATGGAGCTCTTCAGTGGCAAAAAATGGTCGCCCCAAGATGAGAGGCATTTCCTTGTCCTCTTCCATGTCCAACACAAACAATGTCCGCCGAAAAGATAACTTTGTCCACCTTCACCAACACTCTTCAACTATGCCCCTCGATGCTTGATGGATCTATCTGCAAGTTGTAAAGATATGGTTGTGGGTTTCACTTCACCAATCCCTAATCTCCTGAAAACAGAAAAAGGCATTAGGTTTTGCTTGCACCTAAATCACATAAAACTCTATCAAAAGTAATGTCTCCTATAACACAGGAATAGTAAAACTCACTGGATCTTTGAGTTTTAGGGGCGGCTTCTTCTATAGAATGGCGTTGCACTCCTCTGTGAGCATCACTGTTTCCTCATCTTCTAACTTCCTTTGGTTTGATAAAATCTGATGCGTTGTTAATACAACATGCATAAATAGCAAGTGCACTAGTCGCACAAAGTAATAAAGTGATGATGGAGTATCGTTCCCACAAGGATTGTTACTAAGTACCAAGTTTTCTACTGTTTTCAAGTAGGAGCAATCGAATTTGTTTGGATTAATGGAAAAATTTAACTTAAAACTAAACAAAATTTCTAAATATTCAAAGCTAAATTATGAAAGCAAGATTAAAAACAAGGTAATATCAATTTAAACAAACGGTAGGGTTGACTTCATTCAGACTCTATGGATTAAATACAGATTATACTATTCCATATTCACTGCAATGATTGTAAATCAAATTCTCTAAATTGTAAACATACCTTCTCAGGCTATGTTTTCCTACTTTTCCTTATTAAACTTCCGCACCCAACAAATTGAAGATTAATAGTTCTAAGCTCATTAAGCACCTAGAACCTAGATTGATTTCATTGATTCTTAAATCTATCTCTAGCATTTAATACTACAATGGTGATTACCCAGAAGCTTAACATGACTCTTCTCCAGTCTCATCATGTTCATCAATTAATAACATTAAATCAGAATAACCCCAAATCTGCAATAGCATATGAAAATAATAAATCACTTCTTAATCCATGAGAATCCTAACTATATCAAAACCCTAACCCAAAATGGGTTATTCATAGCTAAATCAATACAATAAGCAAAAAAAAACAATAAACACAAAGTCCACATGATAAAATGAGAGAAAAGACAAGAGATCTCCCTTAGTTGAAGAATCCACCAGATTCAATCCCAAATCTTTTCACTTTTCAACACAAATTCGTCAAATCTCAACTAAGAAGATGAAAAGGCTGTTCTAGACTAAGGAAAAACACGACTTCCTCTCAAAGTGATAAGTTCGTCTTGTATAGCTCACCCAAAAACCTAAAACTTTGCCTGAAAATGAAATTATGCGTTTTACAAAAATTGGGATTTGCAGACTTCGCCGTTGCGAAGAAGAAATCTCGTCACGGCAACGAAGTAAAGTAACTCTTGAACATGACTCATCTCGCCGCGCGAAGAACAAACTTCGCTGCGGCAAATCTTCATGAATAATTCTGAAATTACAGAATTTCCCTTCGCTTGCTTTTTGCTTGAATCTTCAATCTTGATGCTCTCCCATGGAAACAAGCTTCATAGTGGTTTACTCTACTTCAAAACTCTCCAAACTTCTGAGATCCACTTACTTCTGAGTCTAGAAACTCCAATTCGCTCATATTTGCTCAAAATGTCCATTTTGGTCTGAAAACAAAATGTAAAGAATTAAGTAGCAATTCGCATAAATGAACTAAGAAGTATCTAAAATCCGGCCTAAAGCCTAATAAAAACAGTATAATTCTCGGATTATCAAATAGCCCCAACTAAAGACATGCTCTTCCTCGAGCATCAGGTACAAAACTCAAAGAAAGAAAACAATAAAAACTAAAACACGGCACAATAAAACTGGAATGAACAACAAGAATTAGACTCAACTCAACATACAAATTGCCTAGAATTTATACAAGTCTCAAAGATTGTTGAAAAATTATTATTGGAAAAATGTTCAACATTCCAAGAAGTTGTAAGTTGCATCGACTATCTTTCTCTATTGGTCCCTCGAGTAGGTGATCCCACTTCAATCCACCTTCTGACTTCCCGGATTATTTATGCAGAAATGTAAAGTTTATCAAATGGTGGCAGACTCCATAAGCCTAATATCGAACTACTCTCCACTAATGAGGATTAGACATCGCTAAGAATCAAAAGGTCTTTGTAAGCTTATAACGTTAGGCTCACGTAGTGGGCTCCAAAGGAAAGGAAAAAGATAAACAAACAAATTTGGTTTCCTTAAAGCAACACTAAGACTTAATCCAACCTCCACTTCGTTTCTCAACCATCACTCAAAATGTCAACCATTTAAACACCTTCAACCATGAACAATTCTTGTTGTTGCTATGTAATGCAATTCTCAAACTAATTTTTTTTTTTAGGTTAAAAACCTCTCTTATCTTCTTGTTGATCTCACACACCCCAAACTATTCTTTAGTTCTTCATACAACTCTTCGGTTCCTTGTGTTGCATTAAGTCCAAAGTTTTCCTAAAGGGTTATGATTATGTGTTTGGGGTAATTGGATTGGACAATTTTTGGTTTGCAAGAAAATAAAAAGCAATGACAGATCTTTAAGGCTCAAATGGGTGACTAGGGAAGATTCATTCATGGGTTGGCTGGAAAGGCTCAAACGTTCCGAAAAAATGCCTAATCATTTCCTTGACAATGTCTTTCCTAGAATTTCGCCTCAAGCATTCTCTAGTAGGTTCTAGAATCCACCAACATTATCAAACTTTACGTAACCACATAAAATGAATCTAAGCATGCCGAAATAATGAAAATGGTGGCTGAACCACTCAACAAACCTCAATCAAAATCCAATCAATAACAAAAACTTGAAGCAATGCTTAACTTTTTCAATAATAAAATCCAACAACCCTAATCTCATCATTGATTTGTACAATTATCAGGCATACACAACAAAACATAGAAATAAAATAAAATAAAAAGTTCAAAAATTCTCAATTTTTCCTACCCCAAACTAAAGATGACATGTCCCCAATGTCACATTAGCACAAATTAGGAATAGAAAAACAAAATCTGCAAAAGTACGAGATAGTTCCCTAATTAATCCGTGAAGTTAAAGTGTCGCTCAACAATGTCCACACTCGGTCCTTGAATTTTCATCACCAAGATCGGTAAAAACAATTGAAAACTGTGGTGTCCACTGTGTTAGAAAAATCACGAACTAATATGGAAATATTACACCCTAATTTCGTCCTTTCAACTAAAAAGTTCAACAAAAATTTATACTAAACGAAAAACAATCCAAAAACAAACCACAGACAAATCAAAAATCAGTTCAAGTTCCACAATACCCAACTAAACCAAAATAAAAACAAACAAACAAAAAAATACAAAACAGATGCTCTGGCTCATTCATCGGCCTCCTCGTCTCCCCGATGTCATCCTCTTTTGATTCGGAGCCCATCCTCATCTGAATCCCAGTCAGCCCATTAGAATGCCGCAGTATCACATTGAGCTGTCGAAGCTACTCTTCTGTCATCACATTATCTGGGTCTGCTCTGCCAGCCATTCCTGACGTTTTGTCTTACGTCTCATCTGACCCATCAGCTGCTACATCATTTCCTTCTAGTGGCTGTGGAACTAGATGATATGGCAGCTCCTTGTGTTGTTCGCTGTCGTTTTGTCTCGACGCTAGGTTGCTCATCATCGGACGTTCAAGGTGCTTGTGATAATAGTCTGAGTTGAGGATTGGGGTAGCATGGATAAGTGGCTCATCATCATGTACCTCGATTCCTGCTCGAGTGCACAAAATTGTAATGAGATGTGGGAACAGGTAACTTCCTCGCCCTGGTTTGACTGCATGCCTAATGTTGGTCAGGATAATTTGTCCCACATCCATATTCTTTCCCGTGGCAATAGAATAGAGTAGTAATGCCTTCTCATACGTCACCATGCATAATGCGTCTTTGACATCATCCTCGCACAATAAAGTACTACCACAACTGAGCCATCTGTGTCAAGTTAGTTTCCTTTGAGCTCTTCTACCCATTTTTTAAACCTCCCAGTGGTGTCCGTTTTGCTATAGCCTGAAGGATTACCTCATCCCTTTTCTATGTCTTCCTAAAGTCCTCATACTCATCCAGTAATGTTAGGCAATTTATTAAATTCATTGATGACCTTCGCAGTAAATGCCAACATTACCCCTCACAAACACAGTATCAGATGCACATCCGAGAGGTTGGCATAAAATTCTCTCACTAGCGGCTCTACTGCCGCTTGTGCAGGTGCACTCATAACAATCCTAACGTCTCTCTTCTTGACTCCAATCCATAGCCGGGATTGCTGTTAATCCACGCTCAAGGATAATCCTTTATCTTTCCTTTAGGCTACCCCTTCATAGTGTATCCGGGCTTGATCACTCACAAATCGGTTGTCCACTTTCTTTCCTTTTCCTTTTCCCTTGGACAACACTTTAGCGACATTTTTCTAAACTCTCAATTAACTCACAAATTCAACTTAAAAACTCAACTCAACTTGCCTTGTGACAAACACAATCAACCTTGCAGTAAAACAACACTTCCAAAAATTTGCACTTAAAACCCCCAAACTACAATTTTTTCAAACTCAACCAAACGCTCCAAAATTTAAAATCCACACTCCTTAATATCACATATTCAAAATCAACACTTCCTCCAACTCAAATCCATGCACAATATCACCAAATTCACAAATTCAACCACATCAAAATTTTCAAATCCACAAATCTAAACTCAAAAAATTGCGATTAAAAGCTTAGGGAACTTGAAATCTTACCAAACAATGGAGTATTCGCCACCAATTTAGCCAAAAATCACCTAGATTGCAAGATCCCCATTTCTTGAACCCACAAATTTCTTCAATTTTTCGCAAAATCTTGGTTATCGAGTTGTTTTGGTGTTTGAAAGGTAAGGAATGAGGAGACTTAGCTGGGAAATCACTGGGAAGTCTCTGGATTGAAGTTGGAAATTTTTTCTCTCAAATGGCTTTGAAAAGTTTTGTGAAAAAATGAAAAGTCACGCACGCTTTATAAAAACCAGTATTCGCCGTGGCGAAGTTCTTCATTTCAAACCCTAAAAACAACCCAGTCGATGCCGCAGCAAAGACAAATTCTTCGCCGCAGCTAAAAATTACAAAGACAAATTGCCGCTCGCGAAAAAGATACTTCTCCACGGCGAAGTCTGGACTTTTCGCATTCCAAATTTCACAAATGTGCTTCGCTGTGGCGAAAATTGGACAATCCGGTTTCCGCTTTGATTTAATAACTTACCTGAAACACCCAAAAACACACAAATTAGACTTTGTCTACAACTATAAGAAAACTAAACAATTAAAATAAAACAACAACAAATGAAAGCACTTGGTTGCCTCCCAAGGAGCGCTTGTTTATAGTCGGAAAGCTCGACTTTTCCAAGTTCTCATGTCAATCTGGACTATCTAAATGCATCAACTCCGAGCATTGTCCTTGCACCAAAGTTTCAATTGCTGATGATTTTTTGTCACCTGGGCCCTTGTTGAGACTTAACCACCCATTTCCATTCCTTGTCATTCCTCTCATGGCTTGAACATTCTTACCAATAGCTTTCAGTTTTCTTGATTTTTCTTCTGGTTGTTTAGTGGAGGAATCCGTCCCTTGTGAGGATACATGCTCAGTTGTGGCTATCTTGGAATGGTGTAAAGCTCTCTAGGTGTGGTCCTCCTTGGTTCGCCTTGACTTACGTGCATCCTTTAATTGACAAATGAGGTAATTAAGTTGGGAAGTTTCAATTGCGGCAACGACCCACCGAATCAATTTTAAACATGACTCTTGCTTTGGTGGAGCTTTTAGAGATTCAAGGACATTGAATGTCACTTCCTTATCTTGCATCCTCAGACAACTTCCCCTCTTGAACACTCAATTAACTCTCTTCCGGTTGCCAGGGATGGTCGTCCAGGATGAGAGGAATCTCCTTATCTCTTCCATATCCAACCAAAGAAATCTGCCGAAAAATAATTTGTCCCCTTGACCAGCACATCTTCAACGATGCCCCTAGGATGTTTTATGGATCTATTGCAAGCTGCAAGCTATGGTTGTCGGCTTCACTTCACCAATTCCTAATTTCCTGAAACATAAAAAGGCTAATTTATGCTTGCACCTAAATCACATAAAACTTGATCAAAAGTAATATCTCCTATAATGCAAGGAATAGTAAAACTCCCTGGATCTTGAGTTTTGGGGTAGCTTCTTCTAGAGATGGTGTTGCACTCCTCTGTAGCATCACTATTCCCCCTCTAACTTCCTTTTGTTGATAAGATCTCCTTGAGAAATTTCATGTAGCTCGACCTGTTACATGCATCTGCAAAGTAATGTTATATGTAGTTTTTTAATACATCAAGAAATTTAATGAACTGCTTATCCTGTTTTTCTTTTAGCCTCTGAGGAAAGGCATGGGTGGAGTGTGATGTGCCATTTCTGGTGGTATCTCGGGAAATGGCAATTTCTCTTTCTTCTCTTTTGCCTCTCTTCCCGCTTCCGCTCATCCTCCCTAGGACTAGGTGGTTTTCTTCAGCAATGATTTCTTCATCAACTTCCTCATCAGATTCTTCATTTCCTTGATGGGTTTTTCTCTTTCCTTGATTGTTCCACCCTTCCAAGACCGTCCCACTTCTCAAGGTTATGCGTTCACTTGCTCTGGTGGTTAGTCACTATGTTGTCGGCAGTGCGCCTTGTGGTCTCTCATTCAACTTGTCAGCCAACTGACCCCCTTGTACCTCCAAGTTCTAAATGAAGCCCCCTGATTTCTAAAATTGTTCTCATCTCATTCTAAAACTCGTGGTCTCTTCATAAACTTTCCAAACATGTCCTCCAATTTTGTCACCCTTTGCTCTCCTTGTTGGTTTTTCACCCCTGTTTGGTTGTTTGGCAATGCCCTTTGATTCCATTGATTTTTTGATGATTCTATTGGTTTTGATTGCCCCAAGATAGGTTCAAGTGATTCCTCCAACCAAGATTATGTGCTGGAGTACGGATTGTTCGGTTGCCTTTGATTTCTAGCCAAGTAGTTAACCTGCTCCGATGATGATGATGCTGAGGCAAACAGTTCCCTACTTGACAGTCACTGCTCACGTGATTACCTACACAAAATCACAAGTTAATTGAGGAGCTTGATGGAATTTACCTGCATACTTCCCAACTGTTTCTGAAGTGTTGTCAGTTGGGCTGAAATGGCTGTATATGCATCAACTCACGAAGACCCATAGATTTCTTCAGTTTGCACCCTCTCATTAGGTCTTTGATAATTGTTGCTTGCTAGAACCTCAAGCAACTCGTGAGTTTCTCCGGAGTCTTATTCTGTAGTGCTCTCCCGAGGCTGCATCCCCATAGTTTGCACATTCACCGTTAATCCATTATAAAATGTTTGGACTTGTATACAAACTGGCAACCCATGATGTGGACACCTTCTCAATAATTCTTTGTATCTCTCCCAAGCCTCATACAATGATTCTGACTCTTCCTGAATAATGAACGTGATATCATTTCTCAACTTTGCTGACTTGGCTGAAGAAAAGATTCGGTCAAGAACTTCTGTGCTAAATCATCCATGTGGTGATTGTCCTGATGATAGTGCCAGTAACCATCCTTAGCTTTATCCTTCAATGAATAGGAATAGTCTCAATCTGATTGCATCATCTGACACTCTGTTTGACTTGAACGTATCACAAATCTCCAAAAAATTTGCAATGTGTAGATTCAGATCTTCCTTTAAATCACCCTGAACTAAACCAATTGTTGGATCATCTGGATGGATTACTGGCTTTATCTCGAAGTTGTTGGCTTGTACCGCTGATCTAGTAATACTTGACCCACTTGCCTCAACTATGGGAACTGAGAATTCCCTCAGTGTTCTATTCTCTGCCATCTCACAACATGACTCTAGTCAACTGTAGCTCTCTCTCTCCTTCGTTCAGTCTTCAAGTGGTTTTCTATCTCAGGATCAACAAGAACCACTGGCTGACGTCTTGCTCTTGGAAAACTACACAAAAAATAGAGAGAGTGAGATCACAACTAACCTAAAGAATAACAAAATTTAAACAAACAACAATTAAGCAAAAATAAAACTCCAACTAGCTAACACAAGAAAATTTAATGTTACCACAAACTCAATCCCTGACAATGGCACCAAAAACTTGGTGCGTTGTTAATCAGCATGCATAAATAGCAAGTGCACTAGTCGCACAAAGTAAAAAGTGATGAGTGAGTATCGTTCCACAAGGATTGGTTGCTAAGCACTAAGTTTTCTACTGTTTCAAGTTGAGCAATCGATTTGTTTGGATATGGGAGAAAATTTAAACTAAAACTAAAACAAAATTTCAAATATTCAAAGCTAAATATGAAAGCAAGATTAACAAGGTAATATCAATTTAAACAATGGGTAAGGTTTTGACTTCATTCAGACTCTATGATTAAACTACAGATTATCTATTCCTTATTCACATGCATGATGTAAATCAAATTCTCTAAATTGTAAACATACCTTCTCAGCTATGTTTTCCTACTTCCCTATTAAACTTCCCACACACACAAATTGAAGATTAATGATTCTAAGCTCATTAAGCACTAGAATCCTAGATTGATTTCATTGATTCTAAATCTATCTCTAGCATTTAATACTACAATGGTGATTACCCAAGAAGCTTAACATGACTCATTCTCAATCTCATTATGTTCATCAATTAATAACATTAAAATCAGAATAACCCACAATCATTGCAATAGCATATAATATAAAAAATCACTTGCTTAATCCATGAGAATCCGAACTACTCAAACCCTAACCCAAAATGGGTTAGTTCATAGCTAAATCAATACAATAAGCAAAAAAAAAAAAAAAAAAAAAACAATAACACAAAGTTCAACATGATAAATGAGAGAAAAGACAGAGATCTTCCTAGTTGTAGAATCCACTAGATTCAATCCCAATCTTCTCACTTTTCAACACAAATTCATCAAATCTCAACTAAGAAGATGAAAAGGCTTTCTAACTAAGGAAAAACACGCTTCCTCTCAAAATGGTAAAGTTTCGCTTTATACCTCGCCCAAAACCTAAAACTTTTCCTAAAAATGAAACTGTGTTTTACAAGAATTGGGATTTGCAGACTTCGCCGCGCAGCGAAGAAGAATCTTGCCGCGGCGACGAAAGTAAAATAACTCTTGAACGTGACTCATTCACTGCGGCAAAGAACAAACTTCGCCGCGGCAAATCTTCATGAATAATTCTAAAATTGCAAAATTTCCCTCGACTGCTTCTTTGCTTGAATCTTCAATCTTCGATGCTCTCCCTGGAAACAAGCTTCATAGTGATTTACTCTGCTTCAGAACTCTCCCACTTCTGAGATCCGCTTACTTCTGAGTCTAAAAACTCCAATTCGCTCATTATTTCTCAAAATGTCCATTTTAGGCTGAAACACAAAATGTAAAGATTAAGTAGCAATCAGGCATAAATGAACTAAGAAGTATCTAAAATCCAGCCTAAAAGCCTAATAAAAACAGTTGTAATTCTCAGATTATCAAAATCTCCTTGAGAAATTTTGCGTAGCTCGGTATCTGTTACAATGTTCTCCAAAAGGAATGTTAATATGCAGTTTTTTTAAATATTTCAATGAATTTGGTAAACTACTTACCCTGATTTTTCTTTTGAGTCCTGAGGAAGGCACAGGAGGGGTGGTGTGTGCCAACTCTGGTTGGCAATTTCTCTTTCTTTTGCCTTTGCCTCTCTTCCCGCTTTTGTTCATCTTCCCGAAGACTGGTTGGTTTCTCTTCAAAAATGATCTCTTCGTCAACTTCCTCATGAATCTTCCTTTTCTTTTGGGGGCTTCATTCTTCCCTGATTGTTCCACCTCTTCCAAGACTGTCTCACTCCAGTGTTATTGCATTTGCTTGTTCACGTGGGTTTGTCACTATGTTACTTGGTAGGGAACCCTGTGTCTCTCATTGACTTATCGGCCAATTGACCCACCTGTACCTCCAGTTCCGAATGGACGCCTTGGTTTCGAAATTCGCTTGTCTCATTCATGAAACCTGTGGTCTCTTGCATAAACTTTTCGAACTATCCTCTAGTTTTGTCAATCTTTGCTCTCTTGATTAATTGTTCATCCCCGCTTGGTTGTTTGGCATCATTCTTTGGTTCCATTGATTGTTCTGCTGATTCTATTGATTCTGATTGCCCCAAGATAGGTTTGGATGATTCCTCCAACCAAGATTATATGTGTTGGAGAATGGATTGTTCAGTTGCCTCTGATTTCGCCAAGTAGTTAACCTGTTCCAATGATGATGAAGTTAAGCAAACGGTGTTCCCCACTTGACATTCACTGCTCACATGATTCCCTACACAAAGATCACAAGTTAGTTGAGGAGCTTGAATAAATTTACCTGCATACTTCCCAACTGCTTCTAAAGTGCTGTAAGTTGAGCTGAAATGGCTGGTATGCATCAACTTCATGAAGACCCATAGATTTCTTCGATTGTATCCTCTCATTCGGTCTTTTATAATGGTTGCTTGCCAAAACTTCAAGCAACTCATGAGCTTCTTCAGGTGTCTTGTTTTGCAATGCTCCTCCGATGCTGCATCCACCATCGTTGCACATTAACCATCAATCCTTTATAAAACGTTTAGACTTGCATCCATATTGGCAAACCATGGTGTGGACACCTCCTCAGTAGTTCCTTGTATCTTTCCCATGCCTCATATAATGATTCAGACTCTTCCTGGAGAAATGATGTGATGTCTTTCTCATCTTCGTAGATTTGGCTGGAGGAAACAATTGGTCAAGAACTTCTGTGATAATTCATTCCAGGTTATGATCGTCCCTGGTGGTAGTACCATTACCATCCCTTTGCTTTATCCTCAATGAAAAGGGAACAATCTCATTTGATGGCGTCATCTGACACTCTGTTTGACTTGAAATATCACAAATCTCTAAAATTTGCAATGGCATATTGGATCTTCCTTCAAATCTCCCTTAAACTGTACACGACTGTTGGATCATCTGGATGATTGTCGGCTTTTTTCAAAAGTTGTGGCTTGTATTGTGGTATAGTATATTTGACCCACTGCTATCAACCGTAGGAACTGAGAATTCCCTTAATGTTCTATTTTCTGCCATCTCAACAGCTATGGCCTCTCGTTTTTTCTCTGTCTCTGTTAAGTATTCTTGCGGTTCTTTCAATCTTTGGATCTACAGGAACCACTGGCTGACGTCTCGCTCTTCGCATAAATTCACAGAATGAGAAAAAACGTGAGATCACTACTAACAGAAAGCAACAACAATTACTAATAAACAATTAAAACAAAAATAAAACTCCAATCTAGCTAACTCAAGAAAATTTCAATGTTAACACAAAAATCAATATCCGGCAACGGCGCCAAAAACTTGATGCATTGTTACTACAACATGCAATATAGCAAGTGCACTAGTCGCACAAGTAATAAAGTGATGAGTGGCATCGTTCCCACGAGATTGTGTTAGTGAACACCCACTTACATAGCGGAAAACAAAACATAAATGACATGGATCGTTCCTTAGAACCAAAATCCGAGTATAATATCACAGTTTAACAATATATAAATTAAATCTGCAGAAAATCAGATTCAAGGTTCATAATCTACGCACGTTTGGAGGCTCCTCCAAGTTGTCTCTGAACGTATTTTGCTACCGACCCAAGTGTAGGATTGAGCCCCGTAGTCCACACGAAGACAATCACAAAGAACTAATAGGAATTTGCTAGATCTTCCTTAGCTTAAGAAACAAGAAGAAAAATCAAAGAATTTGTTTCAAAGCAAAATCAATGTGGCGTGGGAGAGTGTTCTTGGGGTTATGTTTTTCTTTCAATCAAAGAATGAATGAATTAATTAAAATCACACACACCTTTTCTCTTTTATAGTCTATTTAGTTGCCCTATCCTTATGGAATAGGCTTGGGCTCCAACCCAAACACCCATGTTACCAAACACTCCCAATTAGATTTTATTTTATTTCATCATTATCTCAATTAAAATAATTATATATTATTAATATATATATATATATATATATATTAACATTTAACAATAATGATATTTATTTAAATATGTGGAACACTTTTAAACGTAATTTCATATTTAATTTTCTAAAAATTAAATAAAAGGCTACACCTAACAAATTTAATTGCACTGTGAAATTACCAAAAATACCCTTTCGCCTAAAAGACGAAAACGCCTTCTTTCTTCTAGCTCTAAATTACTTCTATGTGTGTGACCCATAGGCTCCTCATCATACCAATGTGTATCCGATTAACACCAATTAATCGTCTCACAATACACAGACCAAGATTGGCCCTAGCAAGGCATCATGGCCACCATAGATTCGGATTCAGCAAAGTAGTACCTGTCAACATATGGTTACCGTACAATTCGATCCTTTCATCATCGTTATCTCGACGACGAAGGCATAGAAATAGTGTCAACCTTCGGTTTCTCGATATTGTATTAGTTTCTGGACAATGACCTGTATTATAAACGATATAGCAACAACTCAATCCCACTGTGGCACAGTTTTATGTACTGTTCATACTGAATTGCGCCTGAGATAACTTCTCTCGTACCGAGGTGTGATTCTCGTCAACCACCTAGTCTTATACACTCCTTGATGAGCCAATCACCACGTATTGATAGCTCTGAAAGAAATGCGTTAGGCTAGTGTCAACTCAACCTCGTGCACAAGGCGCTGGTGTGTCAAGTCTAAGGATCACATGCACACCATTCGTGAGGTATTGTTCCATAGACACTGGGTTACCATCCATTGGAATCCTCTGTGGTGTCAGTCAGTGACTTGCGTGCGTATATCGCCTACCAAGCCCCGTTGTTGCACCAGGTTGTCACCAAACACCTTGACAAGTGAGATCAATCACTGCCTTCGACAGGTCTTCAACACTATGATAGCCTTACGTATTATTGTGCCCTTACTTCAGAATAATACGGGGCTACGACGTTCTAGAATGGCCACCATAGTGCTCATAGGGTTCTCACTATCAAGATTTGAAACACTTGATACCCTGTCACGTTCTACATTCTAAAACTATATCAAAACATATTGCAATAATAATATTTACGCGATATAGAATAAAACCTTTATTGATTAATGAACATTATTACAAGAGTCAATTCTAATAATAGATTGCTCTAGGGCATCTACTCTAACAATCTCTCACTTGCACTATAGCCATCATTCATGTATTTATACCAAATGATCTCAAGTGCCTTTCATTCTTCTGCTACGTAGAGGCTTTGCAGTGATCTGCGAGATTGTCGTCAGTATGCACTTTACTAATCTGCACGTCTTTCCTCTCAACTATCTCTCTGATGAGATGGAATCGTCTGAGTATGTGTCTGGATTCTGATGAGACTGGTTCCCTGGCTTGAGCAATTGCTCATTGTTGTCACAATAGATGTCTATAGACAACAATCGTGGAACCATACAAGTTCGTAATGAACTTCTTAATCGGATACATCCTTGCCGCATCTAATAATGCAATATACTCAGCCTCATTGTAGAGTCCCTCATGTTTGCTTGGAGCTCTTCAGCTCACTACACCGCCATTGAGACAAATACAAACCCTATTGCGATCGATAATCATCTTTGTCCGTTGGAAACTAGATCACTGTATCCTCTTACAGTGGCTCATCTTCCCCTCCATAAACCAAGAAAATTCTTAGTCCTCTTCAGGTACTTAAGATATTCTTGACAGCCATCCAGTGATGCTCACCTGGAGCAATTGATATCTACTACATGCTCAAAGCACATGAGACATCAATCCGAGTCATAGCATGGCATACATGATGGATCCAATTGTTGTTGCATATGGGATCCTCTTAATCCTATCTCTCTCATCTTGTGTTTTAGACACAATTCCGTAGAGATAAACACATGTGACATGGAAGAAATCCTTCTTGGATTCTTCCATATGAATCTTTTATACTTGTCAATATATGCACTTGACTTAGCCAACAACCTACGCATCTATCAATAGATCTTTATCCAAGGATGTACTACTTCCCCTAAGTCCTTCATGGAGAAGCACTGGATAACCAAGTCTTTACCGACTGCAAGTTCGGTATCATTCCGACAGAATATGTCATCGACATACAACACTAGGAATGCTACTGCGCTCCCACTCACTTTCTTGTAACACAGGCTCATCTTCGTTCTTGATAAAACTGAATTCTTTAACGACCTCATCAAAAGAATGTTCAGCTCCTTGAAGCTTGCTTGAGTCCATAATGGATCTCTGCAACTGCATACCTTATTAGCTTGACTATCAAGAACAACATCAGGTTTGTCATATACACATCCTCCCAAGGTTTCCGTTCAGGAAAGCAGTTTTGACATCCATTGCCAAATCTCATAGTCATGATAGCAGCAATTGCAAGCATAATCGGATGGATTTAATCATGGAACGACGAAAAGGTTTCTTCATAGTCAATGCCATGAATTTGTTTGAAACCTTTGGCAACAGCCTGGCTTTATAAGTATCACGTTGCCATCCATGTCAGTCTTCTTCTTGAAGACCCATTTACACCCTATGGGTTTTACCCCTTCAGGTGGTTCCATGATGCGTGTTTCCTACAACATGCAATTGTGCAAGTATACAAATCGCACAAGTAATATAATGATGATTGGTATCGTTCCCACTAGGATTGGTCCTAAGCCCTAAGTTGTCTACCGTCTTCAAGTTGAAGCAATCAAATTTCTTTGGATTTGAGGAACATTAAAACTATAATTAACAAATTTACTAAATTAAAAATTAACTATGAAACCAATTTAAAACGGATAAAATCAATTCAAACAATAGGGTAGGGTTTTGACTTCATTCGGACTTATGGGTAAACCTCAAGAATTAACTAAATTCATAGTCACATGCATTATTGTAATCGAACTCTCTAAAGTGTCAAACATACCTTCTCAGCCAAATTTTCCTACTCTTACCTATTAACCTTCCGCACCCAACAAATTGAAAGTTAATAATTCTAAGCTCATTAAGCACAAGAGTCCATAAATGATTCATTGGTTCTTGAATCTCTCTAGCATCCAACACTACAATGGTGATTACCTAAGAAGCCTAACATGATTCATTTCTCAATCTCATCCATGTTCATCACATAAAACCAGTAATGCAGAATAAACACACAATCAAAGCAAAATCATTGAAAGAACAATATCAATAACTTAACCCATTAAAAATCCGAACTACAATCAAACCCTAACCCAAAATGTTAGTTCATGGCTAAATCACACACAAATGAAAGAAACGAAAATATTAAGTTCAACATAATGAAAATAAAGAAAAGATAAGAAATCTCCCCAAATGATGAATCCCCTGGTTCGAAATCGAATCTAACCCTTGTTCAATCTCAAAAATTCCCAAAATGAAACTAAGGAAATGTAAAAAGCGCCCTAACCCTATTCGAAGACTTCTTGCAAAAAGGCTAGTTTCCTTTATACTCACCCAAAACCCATACAAATGCTAGAAAAATAAAACTGTGCATTTTCAAAACTGAAAATTGCAGACGTCACCGCGCGAAGAAGAAATCTCACCGCGGCGAAGAAAGAAACATATCGTTTCGTGACTGGCGCGTTTCGCTGCGGCGAAGACACAATCTCGCCGCGGCGAAGCTTTTTGAAAAGTTCTGAAATTACGTAATGCCACTCTGCTTGCATCTTCGCTTGATTCTTCGATCCTAGGTGCTCTCCCTTGGGACAACCTCATAGTGCTTTATCTTGCTTCAGAACTCTCCCAACTTTGAGATCCGCTAACTTCTAAGTCCAGAATTTCCAATTTTGTCCTTATCTACTCAAAATGTCCATTTAACCTGAAACACGAAATGTAAGAATTAAGCAACAATTCAGGTAAAAAATGAACTAGAAAGTACTTGAAATACCGACTAAAACTACTGAAAACGGTATAATCCACGATATCAATACCCCAAACTAAAGATTGCTTGTCCCGACATACATTAAAACAAACTCACGGAAACCAAACATAACAAACGAACAAAACACAAACACTCACCCAACAAAGCTGAAAAATTAACAAAAACCAACAACTCAAACTCAACAAACGAATTGCCTAGATTTACACAAGTCTCAAAAGTTGTTGAAAAAATTATTATCAGGAAATGTTCAAAACTCCAAGAAGTTATAAACTATATCGACTGTCTTCCTCAATGGGCCACTTAGTAGGTGTCCCCACTTCAATCCACATTCCAACTTCCTGGATTATTTTATGCAAAAATGTAAAGTTTATCAAATGTTGCAGACCTCCATAACCTAATATCGAACTACCTCCACTAATAAGGACTAGACAAGATAAGAATCAAAAGGTTCTTTAAAAGCTTGTAACGTTAGGCTCAAATAGTGGGTTCCAGAAAAAAGTAGGAATACCAAAGTAAGAAAACTCGGTTTTTCCTAATGCAAAAACTAACATCAAATCTGAACTCCACTTCTTCTCACCACCAATCAATGTCCACTAATTCACATCCCTCAACTTGTATCTTTCTTTTTTTGGATACCACAAATGTGGCAAGGGAATTGCGTTTAAGGTGTACATGGGCATTGTATAACCAGAGGTTGCCAAGTATGCTAGGCAGTTTTTAAGGCAGGTTCTGGTTTCCACCGGTATACCCTTAAACTAGGCAAAAATAGTTTTTTTTTTTTTTTTTTTTCTTTAATAAGAATCATTTCAATTGAATTGAGGTGACTATCTTTTTTGTTTTTATTTCTCTTCTCCCAACCCCCAAACTATTCTTTTGGCTTATCGTACAACTCTTCTATTCCTTGTGTTTGCATTAGGACTGAATTTCTCCTAAGGGTACGATAAAGTTTTTAGGGTATAGGATTGGACAATTTTGTTGTTCTCCAAGAAAAGTAAAGCATAAAATTCGTACGGCTCAAATGGGTGACTAGGCAATTTCATTCATGGTTGGCAAAAAGGCTCAAACGTTCCGAAAAATGCATAAATCATCTTCTCAACCAGTCTAATCCTAGAATTTTGCCTCAAGCACTTCTCTACTAGTTCTAGAGTCCCCACAACTTATCAAACTTACACCTAATCACATAAAATGAACTAAGCTGCGAAATAAAAAAATTTGTGGCTGAACCACTCAACAACCTCAATCAAATCAGTCAATAAACATAAACTTGAAGCAATGCTTAACATTTCTCAACATAAAATTGCAACAACCTATCTCATAATTGATTATTCAATTCATCATCAGCAAAAAAAATCAAACTAAAGAAATAACTAAAGTTTTTTTTTTTTTTTTTTTTTTTTTTTTCGTTTAAGGTGTACGTGGCGTTGTTTTACCAACGGTTGCCAAGTACCTGCTAGGCAATTTTTAAGGCAGGTTTGGTTTCCAGCCGATATACCCTTAAAGTAGGCTTTATTCTTTTTCCTAACCCCCAAACTAAATATGACATTGTCCCAATTTCACTTACACAGAAATCAAGAAATAGAAACTCAAAAATAAACAAAGGTACGAGAAAACTCCCTATTAATCCGTGAAGTGTCACTCCACAATGCACACCCGTTCTCGGACTTTTCATCACCCCAGAATCTGTCAAAATATGAAACTGTGGTGTCCCTTGTGTTAGCAAAAAATTCACAACTAAATTGAAAATATTACATCCTAATCTCGTCCTTGCAACAACTACAAATTAAAAGAAAACAACTAAAAGAACTACACAACCAAAACCAAAAATAAAACTGAGTTTGTTCAATGAAAAACCACTTCACTAAAACAAAATAAAATAAAGGAACAAAAACAGGTGCTCCGGTGCTCATTCTTCTCCTCCCTCGTCTTCCTCTTTTTTTCACTCTGATCCAGAGCCCATCCACTCATCTAAATCCCAGTCGGCCCATGGAATCTAAAGTGTCAACGTTGAGGTTTGTTAAAGCTACTCTCTGCATCTCATACATCATCTGTTCTGCACTACCCATCCTGACATTTTGTCATCCTTTTCATCATACCCATCATCTGCTCCATCATCTCCTTCTGTGTAGCTGTGGAGCTGGAGGAGTGGCAGGGCCTTTGCGTGGTTCTCTATCGTTTTGTCCTGCTCTTGTTTCTCAGCTGCGGGACGTTCAAGATGTTTTTGATAATAATCTGAGCTGAGAGTTGGGGCAGCATGTAAACTTGCTCATCATCAGACACCTTGACTCCAGCTTGAATGCAAAAGCTGTAATGAGAATGTGGAAAGCGTAGGCTTTTTTGCCCTGGTTTTGAGGTATTTTGATACTGTTCCAGATAATATCTCCCACTCAATACTCTTTCCTGTGGCAGATAGTAAGCAATACTGCCTTCTCTTTACTTACTGTGCTATAGATGCATTTCCGGCATGATCTTCCGCACTAAAAAATACTGCCCACAGTCAAGCTTGTTAGTGAACGACCCTAGTTACGCACGGAAAACAAAACATAAACTCTATGGATCGTTCCTTGAAACCAAGAGCCGGGTACAAAAATTATTGTTAATAATAATCAAATCTCAGAAAATTAGTTCAAGGTTTAAAAACCATACCCACGTTTGGAGGCTCACCAATATTGTCTTTGAACGGTGTTTGCACCGATCCATGTAGGATCGACCGTAGAGGTTCACACGAAGACAATCCAACAAGAACCAAGGAGGGATTTGCTAATCCTCCTTGGCCTTAGAAATCAAGAAGAAAATTGGATTTTGGCACACAACCAAAAGTGGCGTGGGAGAGGAAATGGGGCTACTGTGTTTTGGTTTTACAATGAAAATGAGCTAAAAAAATGTTATGTTTTACAAATAAACATTTTTTTTTATAGTAAAACCTTAATACCCTATTCCCCATGGGATGGCTTGGGCTCCAACCCAAACACCCCATGTTGCCAAACACTCCCAAATTAGATATTTATTTTAACTCATCATTTTAAAAAATCTCAATTAAAGCAATTAAATTTATTACATTTACAATACTGATGATTATTAAATATGTGAGAGCACATATTTAAACGTAATTTCACTTATTTAATTTTTCTAACAAATTAAATAAAGGCTACGACCTCAGCAAATTTAATTGCACTGTGAAATTACCAAAATACCCTTTCACCTAAAAAGACGAAAACACCATTCTCTCTTCTTGGCTCTTAAATTATCTTCTATATGTGTGACCCATAGGCTCCTCATCATACTGGCAATGTCTAGTATCGCCATTAACACCAATTAATTGTCTCACTGTACATAGACCAAGATTGGCCCATAGCAAGGCATCATGGCCACCCGATAGATTCGGATTCAGCAAAGTAGCTACCTGTCAACGATATGGTTACTGTACAATTCGATCCTTTCATCATATGTTATCTCTGCTGCGGCGATCGTCCTTAGGACGAATGCTGTACCAAATCATGTACGTTAAGCGTGAACGTCAAGTAATCAACGCACGCTGCAGCGATCTAACTCATCACCGTAGCGAGCGCACTTCCAAGTATGCAGGGGCTAAAATGTAAAGTTTCAAAACTTTTGGACAAAATTGCAGATCTGCAAATTGTTAGGGGGTAAAGCAATTAACCCACAAATTTCAAAATTGATTGTTTTTGAAATGTATGCTTTGTACTTGTTTGTATATTGCATGGTGCCCGGTACATGAGCCTTAGACCTAAGGGTGAATGTTTTAAATTAATTTTGGGTATATATGCTTGTATAATTTATTAAATATGGCCTACGTGTCCTGCCTTTCTCCTCTTCCCGATGTACATTCTCTTCTCATCTCATTCCCCTCAAATGTAAATCAAGGTTTCTAAATTTATTGATGTAAAGAATTTGTATAATTATTTTATTGTAAATTTTGAATGATATTTTAATAATGTACTTGAACACGGAGCAAAGGACGAGGCAACCATACTTGAAGACTCAAGATGTTTATTACAGGACCCCTAGGTGACCCACCGATTCCTCTAGGCTGGAGGAAATTGGTTTTAGTTGGGCCATGTACCAGCACGTTTTATATTATGTTTAGAATGCATGCTAAGGTTGAATATTGAATAACATGCCAAACAATGTCATTCTAACAAAGATAATAATCTGATGAGACATTAAATAACAAACCCTTCAACTAAAGTATATTAAGTCACGTAAGCCTTCCATCACCATGNATACATGGTCATGATGTCAATGCATGATTAATGTTATGAAATGGCATGAAGATGCAATGTAATACATGTTTTAAGATGATGAATGTGAGCTAGAGGTAATGTAAATGAATTGATAATCCATAGATGAATAAAAAATATTAAGCTCACTAAAATATGTATTTACATGCCATAAGATGTTAGAGATGCATATAGACATGATGGAAAACGCGTAAGCATATCCTCGTATATCGGTTGAGGAAAGATGAATATATGCTTTAGATGCTAAATAACTTGTAAGCACGCCTCCCGATGATATGAGCTCTAGATGAATTTGAGGCTGTAATATATTGTCTAGCTAGTAATTCTTTGAGAAATATATGATAAAATCCACTAAATAACTTTTGTAAACATATATACATGGAGGTATATAATGTAAAATCCGAAAATTCTAATTTTACTTCATATAAATATATACACAAAATGACTGATATACTTTAATAGGTACAAGGTAGTCTTGAACAGTGCCGCCAAACTCCTCCACTTCTTGACGTCCCACCCGATCATAAATCATCAAGTACCTGCAAAACAATAGAATAATGGAGTGGGCACTAATTGTTCAGTAAGTAAACCAAACTGCACTATTGTTTTTCCTCCATTACTCATGTTCTGATTTTCCTTTTCTCACTTTAATCTTTGATAATATTCTTCATTCTTTTATGATATTCTACATTCGTTTCTGATACTCTGATTTGCTACTTATCAACGTGCAAAGACAATGAAGAAAATTGTACATCGTCGATTACATAAGAAATATTGAATCATATAAGTAGCATAATACATATGCAGAATAATAAACTGTACTAAGAAAAGAACTTTCTTTTCTTTTCTGTTATCTGTATCTTATGTTGTATCTCTTTCTTTTCTTTTATGTTTCTGTTTCTTTTCTTTCTTCTATTCTGGTTTACCGATCGGACTAGGTTGATGCATGGATTTGAACCCTGGCCATGTGAGTGGGTACAATCCTTATCTACATGCACTATTGACGGACTATACAAATGTTGTATCTCTCTGCTGTGGCCACTCACTGACAGTGGTGTGCATGTGGGCATCTCTGTCACTCACGGGTTTCCCATCGCAACAACCTTATAACATAACATGTTGTAGAAAGAGATACTATACACATTTCAACATGAATTTCCAAGCTATGGAAATTCTACACTTGCATTCTTTAATAAATGAGAAAATATATATACTTGCATGTTAGCTTAAAAGAAAACTACAAGCCATTCTCTTTTCTTTCTTTTTCTCAATCTTTGCTAACATATTCTTTCATATTCTCATTTACTAAATCAAGGCTATATATATATCATGTGCACAATATATGCATAATCAAGCCCATTCTTTAATATGCTTTCCAAGTTCACATATAAAAACTTGAAAATTCATTATGGCTTACTGGTATGTCATGACATATTCTACCATTCTCTACTATCACAATCGCCATATCAAAGTAACACTTTAACTTGCAATTCCTTTCTAATACTTTCATGTGCTATTCAAAAAGTAATAAAGGTTCAAGTAACTAGAACCAAACACTAAGGGTCATTTCTCTCATGGAACTAACATGACCAAGTGATATTCTAAATTTTGGCATAACAATATGCACTTTTGAATACTAACATTTACACTTGGTTAAGCCCAAACATAATCTTCCTACTTCAATTCTTGCATTTCTCTAACCCTTTCTTCGTTAGGGTTTAGCCAACTCATGCATGCATTTTCTCTTTGGCTTTTCATCAAACACTTCACAAGCACTTGCATCTACCATGTTGGATACACTCCACATCTCTCTAAATCCACCAAAAGTTGAGCAAAAACTCACTAATTATAGCATCAAACCTGGCCATTGTCAAAAATTCTCAACACTTCAAAAATTTCAACACTAATTCCATAACTTCACCAAATCATCACATACTCATACACTACTTCCTATGGCTGGAAATTATGCATCATTAAACATCAAAAACAGCCAATAATTCTCTCATACCATCATATACAAACATGCAAAAAATTCATTCAATACAAGTCTTGCTCAAAACAAGGCTAAAATTAGGTTTACTTACCTTGAATGTGTGATATAACTTCCTTTTGGTAAAAGTCTCTTCCTCTTGGACCTAGATCATATAAAAACCATAAGAATTTAAAACTTGAAAGTTTAATCACACTCCTTGTGCTAGAATCTTACCTTCGGATGCTTTAGGATTGAAAATCTATAAAAATCCAAGCCAAATTCTATGATTTCCCTTTGAAATTTCGTTAAGAAAATTGAGAGAAAATGGGAGTGAAGGGTGGCGTGAATAAGGGTTAGAATGGCTAGGGTTTAGGTTATTGCAACCTTATAACTAAATAAAATAAAAAATATATATATATATTCCCATTTTGCCCTTGTACTTTCCATGAAATTCCATCTATATCCTTTAGTCACTTACCAAAATACCCTCATTTTTATTATCTTCTTCACATTATTTTGCTTCCTTTCACTTCCCACTTTTTCATCTAATTATGAGTGAGAAGACCATTTTACCCCTAATGAAATTTTAAGGAATTTTCTTCACATTTGTCTAAGGTAACTTCAAAGAAATCCAACTAAGGGTATTAGGGCATAAATAAAATTATGTACCTTGATGTGGGTGTTACAAAGGCTAGATGATATGAAGTGCTTAAGATTCTAAGAAAAGTCTGATCGGCTAGAAGTTAAATGCTTCATATGCATTTGGTTGCATTACATGCGTTATGAAGTTATTTACATCATGAGATGATTTATACTCATGTTAGATGATATTTAGATGTTATGTCATGACATGTAATGTGTGTGTACTATGTTTACATACTTATTTGCATGTGTACGCATTGATGTTTATATAGCCATGGGATAAAATGATGAAAAGCATATGAATTAGTAAAAAAAGGGAAGTATACCTAGATGAAAAAGATAAGTGGTGTGTTAACAAATATGTTTAAATAAAGGTCAAATAGCACATTTAGAGTGAAATGGATTCAACTATGTAATGAGCCGTTAAAGAAATATACCCCTCAATCGTGGAAGAAGTCCATAAATCAAAAGTTAAGCATATTCTACTAGTAACTCTCCCTAATCCAAGCCTAGTTTTGTCCTTCTCCCTTCTATATATTTTTAAGCAATCTGCTTTAAATGTGTTCCTAGTATAAGACTTAACTTCTTTATTCAAATAGAAATGGACATCCATAATTCCTTCATGCTCCACTATTGAATATGGATAATTATGTTTAATAATTCCTAATGTCATCTTCTCACAATAGGTCTCTTGACAAATCTTTCTACTTTACAGTTTATGCTCATAATCTAACATTAATTGCCCTACATTAGTGTTGAGACATTTTGGACATTCTCCCATATGCCGCTTCAAATTGATCTAGAGAACATAAGCATGCAAAATATTAGATGGAAAAAACTAAAAGCAAGGGTAAAACTTGAAAAAAGAAATACATCACAATGCCTTTTCTATTCATTCTTTTTCACATATTTACTTGTTTTGTTTTTGGATGCACAAATTTGGAGCCAAGGATGAGTTTCCTAAGTTTAATACCACAATGATTGTGGTCTTGTTAATATGCAAATTTAAAATCATTAAGGAAATAAAAATTACGATGAGAAACTTTTCTCTAGACATGCTCTCTTAGCAGAAATGTGAGACTCAAATCAACTCAGATTCTTGAATATATATGCAACCACAAGGAATGTATATGAAACAACTCCATGAAAGTAGCTAAACCACAAAGGCTAAACGTGATGACAGACCAGATGGGAGGCAGGAGGTATGTAAGAAACAATGCTCCTAAAGTTCCAACAATCACAATAGATTCTGCTAATGAGATGGTTTCAACAGTTGATGCAGCCATAGTTGATTGCAACTATCTATGACAAAATAGATAATTCATTTTATGAATGGAAGTTTAGAAACCAGGGCCTTTAAATTATCTACTACCTCAAAGCCAAAATTTGCATCAAAATATTATAAAATAAATGCCAAGTTTTGATAAACTAATTTGAGATACAAACAATTACTCTTAGCACATTGAATGGGTAAAAACCACATTGGACCCCTGACAGTGTAGTGCCCTAGCCCAACTCCGATTGGTCCACTGTAATGACTTCTTTCTAATAGTATATTTTATAACATATACTACGAAAATAGTTGGGTTCAAATTTTTCTTTACATACAAAATATAATTCTTGACATATATCAAAATAACAAGTACAAAAACTTAGCAACGGTGGACAGTAATGCCAATTCTCTCCGCTTGTCGATGTCCTTCCTACCGCTGCTCACCTATTTTCTGCAAAAACATGAAAAAACAACGGGGTGAGCATAAAAATGCTCAGTAAGTAAATCCCTTAGCTTTTCTTCTTCTTTGATTTTTTCCTTACTTAATTCTCTTCTTCTTTCTTTCTCTGTTTCTAATTCTCACTGTTCTTTTCCTTCGTTCTAATTCTCTCTGTTTCTTTCTTTCTTCCTCTTTCTATTCTTTCTAACCATAATAAAATTCTTAGGAATATGCATAAATGAAATGCATATGCAATAATGCATAAAAATGCATTTTATTTCTTCTTTCTATTTCTTTTCTTTTCTTTTCTATTCTTTTCTTTTTCTTTCTATGATTTTCTTTTCTCTTCTTGTCTTGCTTGCCCAAGCTTCTCTTTTCTTTCTTGTTTCTTTTCTTTGCTTGTTCAAGCTTTCTCATTCTTTCTTATTCTTTCTTTTCTTATTCTTTTCTTTTATTATGCCTTCTTTTCTTATTCTTTGCCGATCAAACTCGGTTGATGTATGGATTCGGAACCATGGCCGTGTGAGTGAGTACAGTCCTCATCTACATGCACTCTTGCAGATCGTACAAGTTCTTCTTTCTTCTTAGGCCACTCAATTAAGGTGACGTGCATGTAGGAATTCTTCTTGGTACAACCCTCATCCACATACACTCTTACGGGTCATACAATTCTTCTTTTTCTTATGCCACTCAATTAAGGTGACGTGTATGTGAGAATTTCTTCTTAACACTCAAGGTTTCCCATCACACCAACCTATTCTTTTCTCTTCTTTAACACTTTTTCTTTCTTTAATTCTTTAATGCTTATTCTTTCTTTCTCTTTATTCTTAGAATGTTTTATTCTTTCTTTCTTTATTCTTTATTCTTTAGTCTTTAGTCTTTATTCTTTCTTAAGTTTCTACACATGCACAATTATATGCATATGGATGGCTCATGCTTAAAATTTCTTACTTAAATGCACTTATGAAATGCACATATGCAATATTACATAAAATTAAGGTTTCTACTCAACTCATACTTCTCTTAGACATTTCATCAAACAATACTTGTGCATAAACAAACCCTAAGGTAATTATCATTCTATTTGTTTCTTAAACCATCCAAATTGAGAGAAAAACTCTCTTGTAACATCACCATACCTACACGACAAAAACACTCCCAAAAGTTTCTCCAATTCTACCCATTTCAACCCATCATCAAACCATCACATACACTCCTCATATTCAAGTATATCCAACAGCAAGCATAACTAATCATCCATCTCATCTCAATTTCTCAATAATCATAATATATGCATATTTAAAAGAAATCTCTACTCACTTGATTTTCTTAAACTTTAACTTGAGTTGGATTTTGAGTGGAATTTACTTACCTTATGCTTGAGTAGTCTCTACTAAGGTCTCTACTCTTGTTGGATTCAAACCTTTTCTTAACCCTAAGCATAAACTCCATAAGAACTCAACTTTTACACAAATAAAACATGGATAAAGAGCAAGAATCCTTACCTCTTGAAGCCTAAAATCAAAACCCTATGAAAAACCACTCAAAAGCCCTCAAAATCCTTGGAGGATTGAATGAAAATTTGAGAGAAAATGGGGGAGGAGTGTGGCGGTGGAATGAAGAAAATAAGGGTTTCAAACCCTTAACACTTTAGTTTATAAACACACTTTCCCATTTTGCCCTTACTCTTTCTTGGAAATTCCATCTATGTCCCTTAGTCAATTACCATAATGCCCTCATTTTTAATGCATTCTCTATGAAATTCTATCTCTTTTCACTCCCACTTTTTCAACTAATTTTGAGTGAAAAGACCATTTTACCCTTAATACAAGTTTAAGGCATTCTTCAATTCTCTTAAAATCACTTTAACAAAAATTAACTAGGGCTATAAAACATAAATTAAATCATGTACCTCCATGATGGGCGTTACAATTCTCCCCCTTTTAAAAGAATTTCGTTCCCGAAATTCAGCGAACAACTCCGGTAAGGTTGTCGCATGTCTTCTCTGTCTCCCATGTAGCTTCATCAACTTTATGATTTCTCCAAAAGAACTTTCACTAAAGGATACTCTGTTCCGGAGCTCTTAATTTTTTGTCCAAATCTGCACTGGGCGCTTCTTAAACACAAGATTCTCTTCCAAGTCTTTTCCTCTTTGCTCGAATATGGGAAGGATCACTTACATACTTCCGAAGCATCGAGACATGAATATTGTGAACTTTATCCATACTGGGTGGTAGTGCTATCTATAGGCCACTTTTCCTACTCCCGTAACACCTCAATGGACCAATGAACGGTGCTAACTTTCCTTTATTCCCGACCGCATCACCCGTTTCTAGGAGGAAACTTTCAGAAAAACTTTGTCACCCACTTCAACACTCAACTTCTTTTCTTTTCAGATTAGCATAACTTTTCTGCCTGTCTTGGCTTGTTTCATTCTGCTTCTGATCAACTTTAACATCTTCTATCTTTTCTGAGTCATTTCTGTTTAGTAAGCGATCCCATACACACAACGGAAACAAAATATATTCAGGGATCGTTTACATGAGCCAAGATCAAGGGTATAATTTTACAATTCATATTAAATAAATCTGCAAAAAAATAAATCCGAGTTTAAAAAAACAAACGCACGTTGGAGGCTCCTCCAAAATTGTCGACGAATGTTTTGCTACTATCCAAGTGTAGGATCGAACCCTGCGTAGTCCCCATGAAGACAATCTCAAAAAGAACCAAAGGGGATTTGCTAGATCCTCTTTGGCTTCAGAGTAAGGAAAGCAAATCAATTGAATTGATTTTAGGCAAAAAGATGTTTCTCGCCGTGGGAGTGTTTTGGAGTGCCTGCTGTGTGTTTTAATTTCAAGAAGCAATCAATTAATCAATCATTACACACACACTTTTCTTATTATAGTTAATCAATTTGCCCTAATCCCATACGATAGGCTTGGGCTCCAACCCAAACGCCCATGTTCCAAACACTCCCAATTTAATATTTTATTTTTTCCATCATTATCTCATTAAAATCAATTAATTATATATTATATATTATATATATATATAATATATATAAATATATTAATTAATATTACTAAATAATGATAATAATATTTAAATGTGCGAACACACATTAAACGTAATTTCAATTATTTATTTTTCTAACAATTTAATAGGCTACGCCCCAGAAAATTTAATTGTACTATGAATTACCAAATACCCTTTCGCCTTAAAGACGAAACCGCCCTTCTTCTTCTTGGATATAAATTGTCTTCTATGTGTGTGACCCATAGGCTCCTCATCATATCGGCAGTGTATGTATGCAATTAACACCAATTAATCGTCTCACTAATACATAGACCAAGATGGCCCCTAGCAAGGCATCATGGCCACCTGATAGATTCGATTCAGCAAAGTACTACCTGTCAATGATTGGTTACCGTGCAATTCGATCCTTTCATCATTGTTATCTCGACGAGACGAAGGCATAGAATAGTGTCAACCTTCGGTTACTCTCGATATTAGGTATTCAGTTTCTGGACCAATGACCCATATTATAAACTGATAGAGCAACAACTCAATCCTACTGTGCCATAGTTTTAACGTCATTGCCATATACTGAATTGCGTCGTGAGATAACTTCTCCTGTACCCGGGAGTGATGAATCCTCTGTCAATCCACCATAGTCTTGATACACTCCTTGATGCACACCATCACCACGTATTGATAGCTCTGAAAAGAACTGCGTTAGGCTAGTGTCAAACTACACCAATCGATCACAAGGCGCTCCAGTGATCTCAAGTCTAAGGATCACATGCACCACACATTCGTTAGAGGATTTGTTCCAAGACACTAGGGTACCATCCATATGGAATCCTCTGTGGGTCAGTCCAGTGAACTTGCTGCGGTGTAATTGCCTACAGTAGCACCCATGTGTTGCACCAAGTTGTCACCAAACCTTGACAAGTGAGATCGTCACTGCCTTTCGACAGAGTCGTTCCAACACTATATGATACCTCGTATTATCTGTGCCCTTACTTCGAATAATACTAGGGCTACGACGTTTCTAGAATGGCCACCGATGTGCTCATAGGGTTCTCACTATCAAGATTTGAAACACTTGATACCCTCGTCACGGTTCTAATGCCATTCTAAGGACATATATCAATACATATTGCAATAATAATGATTTACGCGATATAGAATAAAATGCCTTTTATTGATTAATGAACATTATTACAAAGAGTCAATTCTACAATAATTGATTGGCTCTAGGGCATCTACTCTAACAATCTCCCACTTGCACTATAGCCAATCATTCATGTATTTAATACCAAATGATCTCAAGTGCCTTTCATGCTTCTGTTGCGACAGAGGCTTTGTTAGTGGATCTGCGAGATTGTCGTCAGTATGCAGTTTACTAATCTGCACGTCTTTCCTTTCAACTATCTCTCTGATGAGATGGAATCGTCTGAGTATGTGTCTGGACTTCTGATGAGACCGTGGTTCCCTGGCTTGAGCAATTGCTCCATTGTTGTCACAATAGATGTCTATAGGATCAACAATCATAGGAACCACACCAAGTTCAGTAACAAACTTCTTAATCCAGACTGCCTCCTTGGCCGCATCTGACAATGCAATATACTCAGCCTCCAATGTAGAGTCCGCTACAGTGCTTTGCTTGGAGCTCTTCCAGCACACTGCACCGCCATTGAGACAAAATATAAACCCCGATTGCAATTGATAATCAACTTTGTCCGTTTGGAAGCTAGCATCACTGTATCCTCTTACAGTGAGCTCATCTTCCCCTCTATAAACCAAGAAAATATCCTCAGTCCTCCTCAGGTACTTAAGAATATTCTTGACAGCCATCCAGTGATGCTTACCTGGATCCGATTGATATCTTGTAACGCCCGCTTGTGGTATGCAACTCATTTTTGCTCATTTTGCCCTTAAAGTTGTTTTTGTGCCCTTAGTTAAGTGTGTATGTGTTGAAATTGCTTGAATGCCCTGAAATCGGTGACGTTTTGTTCAAATTTGTGAAAGGTAGACTTCGCCGCGGCGACGTGGGCCCTGGAATTTTTCGTCGAGGCAAAGAATTCAGCTTCGCTGCGGCGAAGATTCGGCTGAAAATTCTTATGAGTTTCTAGAGAATTCTTCCTTTGGGGCACAATGACCATTCTACCCCTAATTAGCAGGTAAAGTAGGGAGTGAAATGTAAGGAAATTGCATAGAGAATAGTTTAAATAGGGGTGCATTTGCAAAGAATTAAAGGGCAAAGTTGGAATTCCTAAGAAAGAGTAAGGGTAAAATGGGAAAGAGTGGAGAAAATATGAGATATTAAGGGTTTGTTTAGAACCCTTTCTTTCTTTCTTTTCCACCGCCTCTTCCATCCTTCAATTCTCTCAACCTTTCATTCAATTTTCCAAGGATGTTTGGAGGGCTTTTGACTAGAAGTTGATACAAGTTGATCCTAAGCACTTAAAGATAAGAATCCTTACTCTAGATGTGAATTGTTTATTGGTGTAAGACTAGGATCCTTACTAAGTTTGTGTTTAAGNTGAATCAATTCTTGAAAGAAAACAAAAGGGTACCTCTCGAAGAGGCCTGTGATCAACCCCTTTCCTCTTTTTCGCGCCATCTTCAATATGTAAGTGTCGATAACATCTTCTGTTTGAAAAGCACAGTCTCTTATATCTGCAACCCAATTTCTAACTCTTTCATCACTGTCTTGTCTAGCCTCTGCATCTTTAAGAAAGCATTGCATTCGCCTGAATTCGCCTTCAATCCATTCGACTTGATGGCGCACTCTTGACAGGGAACGAGCTTCCTCCACAATTTGATCAGCAATTTTTTCAATCATCAGGGAAACTATGTACTCAGCCATTTAATGTAGTTTGATATAACAAATCACAGTAAAGCTAAAACTTAATAGCTTTTTGTTCTTTATATGCTTCATTTTTTAGCATGACTCTCACACCATCAATTCACCTACCCTATCATTCTAATATCAGGTTTTATCTGAAAAGTCCGAGTGGCTTCATTTGGTTCACATATTAGTTTCCAAAAGTTTTGACTTTGGTTCACCTATTTTTAAAATATAATTCTAAATTATTCAATTTTTTATAAACTCTTTAAATTTATTAATTTAATTAAATAACCTCCCAAAAAAAATTTAAAAATATATAAAAATACTTTGATAACCTAAATTTACTAAATTTCGACCACCACTATCGAAAGCTAGCTAGAATCTAGTGTAACAATACACTACCAACTGAATCTAACCGATAGTATACTGATCTAGTTTTTTCTAGTTAAATCCACATTAGATCTGACCAAAAAATACCAAATCTTTGGCTGTAAACAGTCGTCAACGACAATAATATTTTTTATCGTTGTTAACGATCAAATGTGGTCATATTTAATCGTCAATGACCATTTAGCTATAGATCTAGTCTTTTTAGGACAAATCTATTTGGTCATAGGCCGACACAATAACTCTGACCATCCTTCAACAGTGGTGATTAACTGTGTGTATTTATGAGTGGATTGAGAATACTTTTGTTAATTTTAAATATTTTATTATAGAAATATTTAATAAATAAATAAATATAAGAAATATATATATATTAATTTTTAAAATTCTACAATGAACTATCTATTTAATTTAATTTTTTTATTTAAAAATTATTCTAAAAATTATCCAACAAAAAAAGCTGCACATCTTAATACACCCACCTTTCTGATCATTCACACGGAATGCGAGATTTTAAAATCCTTTATGATTATTATATCATTTTGGTTTATAAAAAACAAAGAGAGAAGAGAAAGAACAAGACAATTACTTGTTTACTTAACAATTAATGGTTAGTACAACTGGCCAGCTAATACGTATCTAATCACCCATCAAGGCATCAAAAGTCAAAACATCTTCATCTTGAATTAATCAACTCTAAAGCATGTCGTTATCTGTCTTTGTCAAGTCGTATTCGTAGACTTGGACATTGACTTAAACTCTAAGCTTCTTTGACACGAAACCAGCAGCATGCAGATAAAATTGAGCCCATGGGTGGAGGCTGAATATGAAACTACCCATACTGAGCCCATTATGCTATGTTTGGATACAGATTTTGTTGTTTTTTAGGCCCACTGCAACCAGCCCATTTGAGAATTATATAAAAATTAAAAAGAAAAACAAATAATTATCGGAGTTTTAACCCATTTCTTTTATATTTATATTCTTTTCACTTACAATAGTTCTTTTAAGTTAATTAAATGGAAACAATTGCTCATTGTGAACTATTAATTAAACATTAACTATAAGTAATTTAGACATTAAGTGTGTATGTGTGTGTGTGTGTGTGTGTTTTTTTTTTTTTTTACCGAGGGTATCCGGGTCAGCTTATGCACATCTCAACTAATCCCCTGAGACTTTAGAACTACTGGTCGAATAAGAGTTCTAGACTCTTATGGCTACCCCTATTAACAACCAAGAAGAGACTTGAATTCAAGAACTCTTGAGTAATACACCCAAAAGTTTTTATCAAACCACTCGACTAATTAGAGGTAGTTAAATGAGTGTTCTTGATGGGTAATCAATAATTCTTAAATTTAATGTATGAACAACTATGACATCTCATCTAACATCATACTTTAGAATAATGTAATACTAATATGATTGGATTTGAATTTGTATATATAGTTGTTGTATATGATGGGAAGATTACACTTTCATTATCAGCACGCATCGATTTGAGTTGTAACATAAACTTAATTAAAAGGGAGATGACGCTTGAGTTGTAACATAAACTTAATTAAAAGGGAGATGACCTTAACAATACTGTGGATGGTTTTACATGGCTTGATCAATGCATGCATTTTATATTATTGTTGTGTGTGGTTTTTCCGCCAAGCTCGGAGCAGCGCGAGGATATAGCTCGGCCCAGAATGTCCTTGGTGACTATGATTGATCGACCCAGCATAAGCTCGTCAAGCCATAGCTTGACCCAGTACAAGCTAGTCGTGGACAATCTTAGGAATTAATCAATCGATCCTCAGATTACTTTAGATCCCGGATATCGCGGGAATGACTGGATCAACAGTTATCGTTGCGCAATCATAGCGCTCAATCGCAAGGATATCAGAATTGTGATTCAAATCATTTGTAATCCTCTTAATTTCGCTCTTTCCTTTATATAAATCTTGTATACAAACCCCCTAAAACGATGAGGAGGGGAATACGAATTCTGGATTACAACTATATTGTAAGCTCTCACAGCATATACACAAAACACAGTAGACGTAGCTAGTTAACTTCACCGAACCACTTTAAAAGTTCTCTTTATCATTTACTTTCTGGCATTATCATTCACTCATTGCTGATTACCCGTAATAACGCCCACATCAGTTCCAATCCTGACAAGGTCGATCGGATCTCGCTGGTTGGTGCAGATTTTTGTATCAACATTTTGGCACTAGAAGGAGGGCCTCCGCCACTATTTCAAAGATCTCGGCAAACATTTACCACGATTTACCTATCCTAGGACCAAAATGGTGTTCACCAGATCAAGAACTACCACCAGAAATCACGAGAACATGGAAACCGCCCACCAGGAGGTGCAACAGAAGAACGTTGGACGCCGACCAGCAGTGCCACCAGCTCAGCATGCCGTAAACAATTAGGGAGCAAGGACATCAAATTCCAAGAACGGCCAACTGATGGAGATGATCAGAACAATGGTTGCACAGGCGGTGTAATAGACTGTGTCTGAGCTAAGGAACCAACAACCAGTCACCCAGAACCCCGACCAGTCGTCCTTCACCAACATTACCCCAACAGGTATGAATTCTGCAGGTCGACAGTCTGTTTCGTTGCCGCCAGAGGGTGATCAACACCGCCAACCTCGTAGGCAGCTCCTCACGCACAAGCCAGAGTCCCACGGGCAAACAAACCACGGGAGGCGGTCAAGGAAGCAACCGTTGAGGGAAAGTGAAGGTGACGAACACCACCGAAAAGCTCGGCGGTATCCCAATATCAGCGTGCCAGTTTTAACCCACGCCCAAAACAAGATTGGTCTTCGCAGGCTCGCGAAGCGAGCTATGTGCGTTAATTTGCCAATGACTGACGTTCTGGTTATAACTGACGTCGCGAGCAACGCACCGACAAGTATGATAGCACCTACCAACCTTGCCATCATGACTCGACCTCGCCTATAAACTCGCGCGTCGGAAGAGCTTCACAAGCAACAGACTTGCGAACCCACTTGCTCAAGGTACAGCTTAACAGAGCCAACCAGGGGAACCAAAATGAAGACCTAGATCGCATGCAAAGGATGTTCGACGATCTAAAAGCTCACCAGAATAACCTGGCAGAAGAAATAGTAAGTTCCCCTTTTACGAAGGAAGTTCGCCATGCCTCACTCCCACAAGGATTTGGGGCACCAGAAAGCAAGTTCGACGGGAGAGGAGACCTCGAAGATCACCTTGACAACTTTAATGACCTAATAGAGCTACACCAGGTCAGTGACTTAGCGAAATGTCAATCCTTCGTAGTCACATTAGTCGGAGATGCCAAGAGGTGGTACAAATGGCTCAAGGCAAACTCCATCAACTCTTGACAACAATTCTCTACGCTATATCTGCACCAGTCTCAAGCGAGGAGACAGTTCGCAATGCCACTCAGCTACTTGAGCAACATTAGCCAAGAGCGAGACGAATCGCTAATCTCGTATTTAATAAGGTTCCAGAATGAGCAGACAAAGCTCGTTGATGCCTCCGAAGAATCCATCGGACTCTCTTGATCGTAGGGATCAAACCTAACACGAGACCTAACACGGAGCTGTGGAAAGAGCGAAGACCATGTGAGCTTTGCCAAATTCTGCCAGATGGCCCCAAAATACCAACGAGTAGAAAGCTCGTTAGTGGTAATAGCTAGGAGCTCAACACGGGAGGCATCGGACAAGAGACAAGATCGCTCCTCGAATAAGCGTAAGGGCCAAGACAATAGCGACAGGGATTGCAACAGATTCCCAAAGAAACAGAGAGTAGATAACTGCGTAGACAGTCAGCATTTCCTACGGTATGTAGAGTACACCCCCCTTACTCAAACATCGCCCACATCTATAAGGTATCCCGAGAGGCGAAGAGGCTACCCGCCTAGAAAGAATGAGGGGGGCTCTAGGAGAAAGAGATCGGCAAAAATATTATTGGTATCACATGGATGTCAGGCACAACATGAATGACTACAGGGCTCTGAAGGGTGTCATTGAGGACCTGATAAGAAGAGGTCATTTGAAAGAATTTGTTAAGGCAGAACCAACTCGAGAGAATCTTGGTGAGCAAAGTAACCAGGTCCCAGGCCAAACACAGACCCTAGGTCAACAGGCTCCGTCAAACTCTAATGAGGTCTTTGTGAATATAATCTATAGAGGACCGTATATAGCAGGAAGCTCAAGGCGATCTACGAGCAATACACTTGGGAGGCCAGAACGAACTCAGTCCCCTAAATAATGAGTTACGAACAGAAGCGGCCCAAGTGGCCCAAAAAGAAAAGAAAGGTAGTGGGGTTCACAGTCGACGAGTACGAAACATCCTCTCGTCATAATCATGACACAGTTGTAATCGCAGCTAGGATTGGCAACGCAAGAGTATTAAGGATTATGGTTGACAATGGGAGCGTGGAAAATATTATTTTCTTGGGAGCCTTCCGAGGAATGGGATTCACATAAAGGAATTTACAGGTGTGCCCTTTGCCGCTCTACGGGTTCACCGGGACAGCCTGGTTTCCAAATATACTATCGACCTCCCCATAACTCTAGGGGCAAAATCGAAGGTCAGAACTGTGATGGCCAAATTCCTGGTGGTAGACTGTCCGACCACGTATAACGTCATCCTCGGAAGGCCAATCCTAGATGATTTAAGTGCAATCACATCAGTGCGTTGCCAAGTAATGAGATTTATGACTCCCGAGGGAGTCGCGACAGTCAGGAGCTCCACCAAAGAATCATGGGAATGTTATAATCGAGCCATAAACGCCACACAAAAATGGTCGTACCCAAAGACCATGATTATCGCATAATCCAAGCCAAACCCCGGACCACTAGAAGACTTCATAGATCCTTGCAGCTAGAAAGAAGAGTACGTCATAGGACCAACTGAGGAGCTGATAGGAGTAAGTGTTAGCGAGGAGGATCCAACTCGCATACTGAAGATCGGCAGCAGCTTGAGTAGGGTGATGGCTGATAATTTGGTCGAGTTCCTAAAGAAGAACTTCGGCGTATTCGTGTAGGTGCATGCTGATATGGTCAGGATCAACCCCGAAGTGATATGTCACAGGTCAAACCTCGACTCAGAGGCTCGGCCCATAAGACACAAAAAAAGGGCCATGGATGCAAAGCACTCTCAAGCGCTCAAAGATGAAGTCGACAAGCTCCTATAAATCAATTTCATCAGGGAAGTCAGATACTCAAACCGGCTCGTCAATCTAGTCCTAGTCAAGAAGCTAAATGGCAAGTGGCAGACTTGCATCGACTTCACAGATCTAAACAAAGCCTATCCAAAAGACAACTTTTTACTACCACAAATCGATCAGCTTATAGATGCGACGGCAGGAAACACACTACTTAGCTTTATGGACGCATACTTAGGATATAACCAGATCCTAATGTACCAGCCTAACGAAGAGCATACTTTTTTTATTACTGACCATGGAATTTATTGTTACAAGGTTATGCCATTTGGCCTCAAAAACGCTTGCGCGACCTACCAGCACTGGGTGAACAAAATGTAAGTCAAACAAATCGGCCATTCCATGAAAGTATACACCGATGATATGCTCGTCAAATCAAAGGTCATCGAAAGTCATATTGAGCACCTGGGGAAAATATTCGACATCCTCAGAAAGTATCAAATGAAGCTCAATCCATTGAAATGTGCTTTTGGAGTGAGCTTCGAAAAATTCATAGGCTTCCTTGTAAATCAACGAGGTATAAAAGCTAACCCGAAAAATTTTTAAGCTTTGCTCGACATGAAAAGTCTGATTGGCATTAAACAGGTAAAGAGTATGACTAGACATGTGGGCGCACTTAGCAGTTTCATTTCCTAAGCCACGAACAGGTGTTTACCATTTTTTGAGACCTTGAAATGGAAGAAAGGTTTCAAGTGGACAGAGGAATGTGAGAGAGCCTTCCAGGAGCTGAAAGAACACATCGGGCAGCCCCCCTGTTGTCAAAGCCCATCCAGGGCGAGCCGTTACTACTGTATCTATCGGTATCCAAATTCACTGTTAGCGCGGCGTTGGTTACCGAAGAGGGAGGAATACAATGGCCTATGTACTATGTGAGCAAGAGACTGCTCGACGCGGAGACAAGATACCCAAAGATAGAAAAGCTCGCCTACGCCCTTGTTGTTGCCGCTAGGAAGCTGAGACCCTATTTCCAGGCACACTCTATTCATGTGTTGATGAACTTTCCTTTGAAGAAAATAATGCGAAAGCCCGAGGCATCAGGTAGACTGATCCAGTGGACAATGGAGATGAGTCAGCACGACATTAAGTATATCCCGAGGATGTTGATCAAAGGCCAAGCCGTGGCGGATTTTATATCTAAGTTCTATTATTAGCCAGACGCCGAGCCAAGCCTGCCAGAGATAGATACCTCAGAAGAGATTGAGCAACAGAAACCAAAGAGTGATGACTTATGGTTGTGGACTCTGTATATAGATGGCTCCTCAAATGAGAAGGGAGCAGGAGCAAGCCTCTTGCTCGAAAGTTTGGAGGGAGATCCAATCAGAGTCGCAGTAAGGTTTGAGTTCAACGCCTCCAATAATGAAGCTAACTATGAAGCATTGCTAGCGGGTCTTCATCTTGCCAGAGAAATGGGGGCAGAGTCCATCAAGATCTATAATGACTCACAGCTCGTGGTCCATCAAGTTACTAAGGAGTACCAGGCAAAGGAAGACATGATGACATCTTACCTCCATCAAGTAAAGACCGAGCTCAGACAGTTTAGATCTTTTTCCATCCACCAGATCCCATGGGAGAGAAACTCGTATATATATGCACTAGTTCACCTGTGTTATTGTATGCCCTAGGAACCAATCGTGTTGTCGATTTTAGGACATTATATCTTGTAAATATATTATGAATAAAAGAAAGTGTTCTTATTTCACATGTTGATTTTCTACTTCATTTATATTATATTATATTTAATATTACATGTGAAATGTCCGGATGACATGGATCTTTAGAAGATCAAATCATCTAAGAATTTCCTATGCAAGTAATGTTAATTGGGCAATAACATTGTATAGTAGGCATGTTGAATGTCTCAATTGAATATCATGTGATGGTATTAGTGTGGGTGATTATAAGAGGTATGTCACTAAGGCATTAATATGGATAAACGGTTAGTTAACTGTTTATCGAATATGACCGATTACGATGAATCACATGGATGTGATCAATGATACATTGTAGGATCGTGCTAGTGTTCCACTTATCCTTAGACTTGAGACATCATGGCTGGATTCAACATAGGATGCATATGGTTCATATGGTGTATAAGCACAAGACTAGTCATGTCTTGTGTAATAAGCCGATTTGATCATATGTTATCCATGTGCGAGGACAAATGATGGTCAAGATGGGATCCGTTAACTCAAAATAGTCAAATCTCGAGTTCCTAGATGAATGTCAATAAACATTGGAAAAGGGAAATCTCTAGCCAGAGTATAATGAATGTCAGATGAAAAGTAGTTTCATGTTGACGAGTTCCATTGTATCGATTGACAATTCGATTAAAGATTAAGTTAAAGGTTTTGACATACCATGAATCATTCTTAATCGGGATTACATAACGGAGAGATTTGGCTACAAGGTACGTACGACCAGAATAGGTTCATTGGAGTTTACATTTCATTGTGGTTTAGGAGTTATGGAACATTGCTAGACGTCTACCATAATTAGTGGGGGATTACAAAGAGTTATAACGAAACATATCAAAATCCGATATTAGGCCCACGACTAGATCATAGTAAACCAAAATGGTCACACATAAAACCAAGCTCAAGGAGAGAGAGTAATACATATCATTAATCAGTTTAATGATGTTCGGACATAAACGATTGCATCTGAATTAATGTATTAGTGAGAAATGATTATCCATGGATTGCTAGCACTAACCAAGGGTAATAAGGATTTATTAAATATTATTATTAAATTGGATTCAATGATGGGGGCAAAAGTGCATTGGTTTTATTCTAAAGGGTTGGAATATTTAATAAAATTAAAATTTGGTCTAATTATAAATTAACCATAAAACCAAGGACTTGACATAAATGTTTATTCTCAAGTTAATTTTAATTGTTTGAGGTATTCCGAAAACAATTTAAACTTACACTTTGTGCCCATGGTATATAAATTAAGTATTATACCATTTTAATGCAATTGCAACAATTGAAAACAAAAAGCACTCTCTCACTTTCTCTCTCACTCCCTCGGCTCTCTCTCATCTTTGGCTTGGGTGGATTTCATTTTGAGTTTCTTCATTCTCTTTTGAAGAATTTAGACTCCAAGTTTCAACATCAAGTTTTTAATAGCAAAAGGAGTTGGTAATTTTCTATTCTTTTCTTACATTAATAAGTTAATGTTTTAATTGTTTGTTTTCTACCTTATGTCCATCATCTTGATCATCATTTTCTCTCCATTTCCATGTCCAAAATGCATGAAACACAACAGCATGGCCTCTACAATGAACAATGAGAAGGTCAATTCAATTCCGGTTAAATTCCTCTCGAAATCAAGCATCTTCGCTTCACAAGATTCAATGCTAGCCACAAGTCAAAAGTATAGCTGGATGGATGCAATCATCGCCTACTTGAAGGAAGGCACACTGCCAAAGGACAGAATCAAAGCTAGAACACTCCACACAAAAGCAACTCGGTACACATTTGTCAACAATAAACTGTACAAGTGAGGCTTCAATGTACCATTGCTGCAATGTATTGACCACGAAGATGCAAATTATGTTCTAAGAGAGATACATGAGGGCATTTGTGAAAACCACGCAGGTGACAGATCGCTAGCTTATAAGGTGCTCTGCTAGGGATACTATCGGTCGACGATTTATGATGATGCGGCAAACTACGTCCACAAATGTGACAGATGCCAAAGATTTACAGATTTTCCTCAAGCTCCCCCGCAAGAATTGATCACTTTGACAAGCCCTTGGCCATTTGTGACATGTGGCATCGACCTTATTGGCCCATTGCCTTAGGGAAAATAAGGTGTTAAGTTCATGGTTGTTGCCGTAGATTACTTTACTAAGTGGGCGAAAGTTGAGCCATTGGCGACGATAACGTCGAACAGGCTGAAAGATTTTGTCTGTAAGAGCATCATTTGTTGGTTTGGAATTCCCCACACAATAATAACTGACAATGGGAAACAGTTTGACAGCAAAGATTTCAGGACCTTTTGTGAGCTACTCGGCAGCAAAAAGAGTTTCACAACCGTCTACCGACCTCAAGCCAACAGACAAGTAGAAGCTGTGAACAAAGTAATCAAGCACACCATAAAGAAAAAGCTCGACGACCTTAAAAGGAGATGGGCCGACGAGCTACTGGAAGCTCTATGGTCTTATAGAATGACTACCAGGAGCTCAACGGGCGAGACCTCGTTTTCTTTGTCTTACGGATGTGAAGCAATAGTCCCAGTTGAAGTAGGAATCAGTTTATTCTGAGGAGAAATCTTTGAAGAAGAAGCCAACGAAGACCTACTCCACCTGAGGTTAGACCTGATCGAAGAACATCAGGTCAAATCTCAATTAAGGCTCACCTCTTATCAACAGCCGGCTAAGTGGTATTTCAATACCAAAATCAGAAACAAAGACTTTGAAGTGGGCGATTTGGCTCTTAGGAAGGTCGTCCAAGGTACTCAAAACTCGAACTTGGGGGCACTTGGACCGAGATGGAAAGGTCCCTTCAAGATCTCTAAAAAGCTCACGCCAGGATCTTTCCACTTGGAACGCCTCAATGGCGAAGCAATAATGCGAGCTTGGAACGCCGACTACTTGCGAAGGTATTACCAATAAGCAGCTTGAGTTCTATTTATTTTTATGAACTACATTTGTTGTAAGGCTATTTATGGTCAAAACACTTGATCAATAAGAGAGCTATTATTTAGTATTTGCTTTGTTCATAATTTACATTTATTAGTTCGTCGACAATTAACTATCGATCAATAAATCGCGACCTAAGTGATGAATTCCAAAAGAAAACTCGGAGTCAAGAGTCCAAGAAAGGCAGCTTACTTCGAAAAAGTCACGCCAAAATCCAACTCTTTGAAGATAAAACATCCTAAATCGACGAAGTTAAACCTGAGTTTTGAAATCAAGGAAAAAACATGTTGAAGGAAATCAGCTCTAAGCCGGCGACCAAAGAACTCGAAAGGGACAGTAAAGTCTAAAATCAAATTTTATCGTCACATCAAATCTCCTCACATAGATCGGGATTGAAAATCCTAGGACGACGAAGTTAAACTTGGAAAAATCCAAGAAAAAGCACGTCGGAAAAAATCAGCCTCAAGCCGGCGACGAAAGCCCGAAAAGGACGACGAGTCCAAAATCGATGTCAAGTGTCGCATAAAGATTTTTTTCGTAAAAAATCCGAAAAGCTCCTAAAGAAGCGAATTACACATGACTTGGACAAAATTCGGGTCCCAAAGTCCGATTAAGACGAATTAAATGACTCCGCAAAAATAAAACAATCATTGTTCGAAAGAGAAATGTTAAAAAATGTTCTTTCATTAACTAAAAGTTTAGTTACATTCGGGCAATATAAAAAAAAAAAAAAAACAAAAAAGACTAAGATTCTTCAGGCTGTTGGGGGAGCAGAGCGTTCATCTTCAACCTCATGTCTGGGAACCTCGCTTGAGAGGACTATGGTCAGAGGAATCGGGTCTTTGACCTTCAACTTGGGCCCAGCCTCCTCACCACCTTCCTCGACCTCTTCCTGGCCCTCACCGACATTCCCAGAGTCATACTAGTACACGTAGGTCATCCCTTGAGCCTCAACCTTCATCTTGTCGACCTCTTTCTGATAAGCTCGTGGAAGGAAAGAAAAGTCAATCGACAGATGAGCCTCCCATAATTTCTGCACGAGGAAGATCGACGTCTCCTAAGATCGGGTAGTGACAACTTCGTTCAGCTCCTCAATCCTAAGCCTAAGTTGTTCAGCCTCAGCTTTGGCATTTTACCGACCTACCGTTTCTTGGGTAAGATCGAGCGAAGCCTATTTGAATTTGGCCTCCCAGCTCACTACTGCTTTCTGGGCTGAGGAAAGTTTATAGTTTAGCTTGTTGTTGGCTCATCACTATTGAGCCAAACTCTGGTTAGCCTCTGCTGCCTTAGCTTTAGCCTTACTCCAAACAGCCTCGCTCGTCTTGAGTTTGTCAAGGAACTCCCTTTCCTTAACCCCAAATGCCGCAACTTCCTCCTTAAGGCACTCAAGCTCGGCTTGCCTAACCTCATTCTCCTTCTCCGCAACCTCGGCCCTGGTCAAGACATCATCTTTTATTGTCTCCGCCGACATCCATCCCTTTTGAGTTCCTTCCAAGGTTTGGCCGAATTCTTCGTACAAGAGTCGGCTCGCCATGGCAACCTAAAAATGAAAAGGTGAGAAGCGAGCAAGAAACAAAAATAGCATTAAAAAAAGGAAAGCGAGCTACTAATACCTCAGTCGCGTAGCTATAGGTTAAGGTTAATATCTGGGAGGGAGCCAAGTCCCTGACGGTCGCGAATGTTAGCGGGGTGATGCAATCCCTGGCCACTGCGGTCCCAACACTGATATGGTCGAGGAGTTGGTCGATCAAAATGTTGAATTCAGCCTCAATCACTTCGCCTGCCTCCCCATTCTTTAGCTTGGACGAGTCAGGTCTACTCCCCCTTGGAGCAGCTACTACACCCGTAGGGGTGGGCTTCTTCTTGGCCGCACTTTTGGCTATGCTTTTCTAAAGGCCGCCAACATGTGCGGTGACTTCTTTGCTCGAGCCCCCATGAGGCTTAGTCACCTTCTTCTTCCCCGAGCCATCATGTTGTTCGGGTGCTTTACCTTTTCCTAAGCCCATAGTTGGCTCAGACATCTTCTTTGCTGGCCCCTTAGAGGGCCCAGTGGCGCTCTTCTTACCAACCGCCTTAGAAGCGGTCATAGATTTCTTTATGCTTAGACCTTCTTCAAGCTCGCCTCCGGCGTGCTTTGTGCCAGTAGCATCTATGGGCTGTTTTGTCACCGAAGCAGTTGGCACCTTCTGGGCAGCCACCGATGTCGTCGTTTTCTTCTTAAGGCTCTTAGCTTTTTCAGCCCAAATTTCTGTAAGGAAAAAGGGAAATGAGTTAGCGATCAATTTGCGCGAGAAATCAAACGCGACAAGCAACAACTTACCTTTTTCTAAAAGCGCTAAAAATCTGGCCTCATCCCTACAAAAGTTGTACGCATTTAGGTGAAGAAGCGTAAGAAGCTCGTGGACATTGCGCGAACTATCAGGAAGATCACTAAAATGTTGCAGCCTTTGCAAGCTCGTCGTAGGGAGATAGTTCTGCTCGACATTAACTGCAATAGAAAGTATTTCGGTTAGATAATGAAGCAAAGCTCAAAATTTGTCCTTGCATACACGAGCGACCAAAGCCTTACTCGTTTTCGGAGTGCTCGTCGTACGAAGATAGTTCTACTTGACGTTAACTGCAATAGAAAGTAATTCGGTTAGATAATGAAGCAAAGCTCTAAATTTGTCCTCCCATACGCGAGCGATCAAAGCCTTACTCGCTTCCGGAGTGAAGACACCTCTCGTACCGCTTTCGTAGAAGAAGAATTGGGAATCCCAGTGTGGGACCTTCTTTAAGACATCGATCAGCCTGTTGAAACGTATTTTCCTCACCTTGGAAAGGTAGTACGTTTAGCCTTGCCCTTTTTTGAGCCTGTACAAGTGGACAAACTCTTCGACAGACTACTCGCCTCGCTTAGCAATCATGTACGCGATGTATACCCCGGTAATGATTAAGTAAGAATTGGCCGTAAGTTGGAGAGGAGAGATGTCAAATTGTCTCAACACTTTATCGATGAAAGGGTGCAGGGGAATGATACCCCCCACCTAAGGAGAGTCTCAAAAATTGCCACCCATCCGACTGGAGGGTTCTTCCGAGAGTGTTATCCTGGGGCCATCAGGTTAAGATATGGAGCATAGGTTGCCCTGATGCGTTCAAGATCCTCGAGGGTGATCGAGGATTGTGGCTCTTTTCATTGCCTGTGAGCTGGAGACGTCGAGGAATGAGCCAATTGGATCGAAGCATGATCGGACAAGCCCGCAGCGTTGGGGTCTAATCTTCTCGCAACAAACTCTTTGGATATCTCGAGGGACACATTCCCTAGTACAGCCAAGCCAACCGATGAATCAAACATTTGATCTATTGTGCGACTACTAGACGAGGACATGGTTCTAACTCGACTCTAGGTACCTGAAAAAAGAAGAGAACATGTGTTAGAACTTGAACAACTCGGCGACCATTCCACATTTGCTTCCATCTCATGCACCCAAAATAGCTCGCGCAACACAACGAAGTCACGCGACCTACCTAGGACACCCGCGACCACCGCGATTAAACCCCTCTAAAACCCAAGACCGCTGGAGATGTACCCCAAAAACCCTACTAAAATCTTAAAACATCCAATGTGGCCACTACAGTAGCCACCCTTTAGCACAAAAGTCAGAAAAATGAGCAAGGAAAAGAAAGAAGTCTTACCAAAATAAAGAAGACATTGAGAACTCGTAAAAAAGACCATTGCAACGATGTAAGAGCAATGGCAAAGAAAAGCAGAAGGGTGGAAGAACTTTCAGAATGGCTGTTCTGAGTATTCGCCACCTTTTATAGTGATTTTTGCATGGAAAACAAAAAGGCGGAGTTCAATCTCGACCATCGACTCATAACTGATCCTAGCCCTTCATTCGTTGAGCAATTTCAACCCTTGGATGTGTCCATGTGTCGACCATCCATGAGGTGCGACGAACCATCAGAAATTATAACTGTCGCCGCACAACGTCTCAACTTCACGCGTGAACAGCTGTTATCCCCCACGTGCGACGAAACGTAACTAACAAAGGCTATCGCATTTAATGCGACACGACCACACAAAAATTACATTTATACCCTGAATCTTTGTATTCTAAGTTTTGACAGGTGGCATAGGTAATAATGTCCAAGTGTGAAGAGCGTTATCTAGAAGTAAGGTCAGTTGTGGAAGCCCAATCGAGCATGCACTCAGAGACTCACTATTGAAGCCAAGCTTGGCGTCAGATTGAGCGATAGTCTTTGAAGCCCGAAACGAGCATCGAACACTAGGGGGCAGATGTTGTGTGCGGTTTTTCCACCAAGCTCAGGCTAATGCAAGGATATAGCTTGACCCAAAATGACCTCGACGACTATGATTGATCAACCCAACATAAGCTCGTCGAGTCGTAGCTCAACCCAACACAAACTAGTCACGGACAATCTTAGAAATTAATCAATCAATCCCCAAATTACTTCAGATCCCAGATGTCGCGGGAATGACTAGATCAACAGCTATTGTTGCACGATCATAGCGCTCAATCACAAGGATGTCAGAATTGTGATTCAAATAATTTGTAATCCCCTTAATTCCGCTCTTTCCTTTATGTAAATCTTATATATAAACCCCTAAAATGATGAGGAGGGGGATACAAATTCTGGATTACAACTATATTGTAAGCTCGCACAACATATATACAAAACACAGTAGACGTAGGCAGTTAACTTCGCCGAACCACTTTAAAAGTTCTCTTTGTCTTTTACTTTCTGGCATTATCATTCACTCATCGCTAATTACCCATAATCACACCCACATCAGTTCCAATCCTGACAAGGTCGATCGGCAAAGATGGGTGTTTGCCCTGGCCCCATGGGGATCCAGCCCGACCTGACTCGAATGGGGCCGAGAATCCCTAGAAAATTCGGGGATAGGGCCGGGGATGGTCCTCAAAAAAATCCTCGCACCTGGGGACGAGTCGGGGGAGGGGATAGTGCAATCCCCAGCCCTACCCATCCCCGTGGAGCCCCTCCCCGCCCCACTTTTTTGAGAATTTTATGTTTTTTCTTTTTCGTTCCCTTTGCAAGATTGTATATAAAATTAGAGTTTAAACATGATTTTAAGTAATGTATCTAAAGTTATGATATTTACTTTTATAATACTTTCTAATATTTGTATTAAATTTATAGAAAAATAATTTAAACGAGGGAATCTAATAATTAAATATATGTATTATTACTTTGTGAATTTCACAAAATAATAATACATGGCCCAAAAAAAAATTTGATTAGATTATTATAATTTACCAAACCAATATATTATGAGGTTTATGTTGCAATGGATGATTTGAGTATATTATAAGGTTTATGTTGCAGCCTGAAAGATGTTTATATTTTATTGCTTTGAAATCCATGAGCATGTTCTAATTTTTGCTAAGAAATTGTTGTTATTCACCATATTCATATCAATTCTCAACGAAATTTTCTTTCAGGTATTTATTTTATGAATTTTAGTAGATGAGACTATTTCAGTGGAACATTACAATGCACCAGCAACATAAAACATTAGAATGTGGAATCTAAATTCCTCTATTTAATACTATATAGAAAAGGTGTCACTAACTTAGTAACAAATAAATTAGTTTATAGTGGTAGTTATGCATTATTTTTAAATCTTAATTTAAATTTTACAAGAAATTGTTGATTTTATATTTTCTTACCTTAAATTCAGCCTTTTTAATGAATTAACTACTTAAATTAAGCAGTCAAATATAGTACCTACTAACGTGCTAGTTTCTCACAATTAAAATAATTAAAATAATTAAAATAATTTAATATCATTGTCGTGAGAACATGTGGAAAGTTTTGATCTACATGGGGCAAAAATCCCCGTTCGGAGGATAAATCCCACAGGGGGAAATTCCCCGCGAAGCCCCATTCATCAGGCCGGGCCGGGGACAGTCATGAGAAAAATCCCCGCCCACGGGGACGGTCATGGGAGTGGGTAACGGGGATGAGGAATGGGAATGGGATCCCCGCCCTGACCCGGCCCGCGCCCATCCCTATCGATCAGATCTCGCTGGTTGGTGCAGATTTTTGTATCAACAATTATATACTTCACTAATGACCATTGGAATCAAATTCAATTGAATGGATATAATAATAATAATAATAATAATAATAATAATAATAATAATAATAACATTATAAAGTAATACCAAAATGTGCTTCCACCTTTTCTAATTCTTTGTATTCTATGTATTTGTTGATGCATTATTTTGACACCAACGACTCGCACGTGTAAAGTGTTAAGCTGTTCTTAGAAATTACACGTGATATGATTGATTCAAGAGCTAATTAATATAATTAAATGCAAAGATTGAATAATAAATGAGAAATAATTTTTAAAGTTGTTCGGATGCTTGAAGCAATTCCTACATCCACTTTTTCTTTTATATATGAGAGATTACAAGAGGTAGCTTATAGCAAACAACAAACAGAGGTAGAATAATTGAGTATTCAAAAAGAATATCGAGTCAGTCTCTTTCTTGTAGGTTATCTTTGCTCTGAAAATAAAGATTACAATCAGAATGAGGGTTTAAGATCAAAATCTTGAAAATGAGAGAGCAGTCTTCTATTTATAGTTGAGGAATTCAAGGTAATGATTACAAATTTGCAAGTGGATAGGTATTGTGCAAATCCTTCATTGCCTCCCATTGGCTGATAACTTAGGAAATATCCTTAAATTATCTGGGCTTGGACAAGTGTGCGGTCCTTAATCACTCATAGACAAAATCTGAATCTGATAAGTTGATGACAGCTGTATTCTTTCTATCTTGGGTCAACGTGATAGCACCCGAATGGTACAAAGCGTTCTTGAACTCTGATTGGTGCTTGCTGATATAAGTTTATGTCAACCCTGGTTTTTATAGGCTTAAAAATATTAATTTCACAAATATAATCTTGGATTTAGTTAATTAATTACGCCTTCTGACCATCATCCATATACATATGAACCAACCAAAGGCACGCATGTATTAATATATATAAATCACAAAACTACTAAATAAACAAAGACTGAGTTTAATTAATTAATTAAATTAATCTATTAAAAGTTATCATGAAGAATCAAACAAGAATGCATGGACGGTGAAAGCAGCAGGTTCCTGAGGCTTTTGCAGTGTAGAAAAAATTCGAAAAGGAAGTGGTGAGGCATGAAACTATCTTTGGGTAGTTGAGTAGTTCAATGAGGACTTTTAGGTGTATTACTCAAGAAGTCATGAGTTTGAATCTCTCATCAATTCCAGGGCCCCTGAAGAATAGTTGAGCTGCGTGTAAGCTGGCCCAGACACCCTAATCATTGAAAACAAAAAAAGTGATGAGGCATGAAAGCAATTAAGTTTGAAATTTTCTAAAAAGTCGTAACATAAAGACATCCATTAAGTGACAGATGCCTAACATTAGTTTTTTTAAGCTGAGAAGAAACGTGGGGACCTGTTTGCCTTTGTCACTTTTGAGGTGTGATTTTTGTTTTTAGGCTATTGGATTCATCACACTCTGAGTATTAATTAGAATAATAACGCACAATTAATTATACTTAATCAGCTTTTATATATATATATATATATATATATGTCGTCAGGTCATTACTTTGGAGTCTTCTGCCTCAACTTGACCTTCTTTAATTTAAACCTTCTTCAATTAGCATGTTCAAATTAGCAATATTATCAATAATATATTTACATATTTAACAGTGCAAATTAATTAATAAGATGGTTAAATTATTAAGAAAATAAATTTTAATTAAATAATCTTGCTTTAGTTTAGTGTTGTATTAATAAATTTAGAGTAATCGACTTTTTCCCATCCAAGGTTTGNCACTTTCCCACCTTTTATTAGGTTTTGTTATATATATTTTATTGAAAAAATAAAAATACCCTTCAATATTTTACTTTATAAAATTTTTATTATTTTTTAATTAGCCAAAAAATCAAATATGAAAAAGTCAAAAAATAAAAAATAATTAACCTCACCTAAAAAGTTAAAGGGTAATCCTATGAAGTTGTTTAAAGTTAAATAATTTTAATATTTATTTATTTATTTATAATGTCATCAATATCTCATCACTATTATTTAATAATCTACTAAATTTATTATGTTTTTCATTTTTACTAATTAATATAGAAAATTAATATTCCTAATTAATTAAATAAACAAAGAAAAAAATATATGTTTACATTTGGACTAATAAATAATCAAATAAAGACTTTGACTTAACTATATTTTAATTTATAATAAACTATTTAAGGGTGTTTTTATCTTTTTAGTTAAATATTAACAGAAAATATTAACAAAACCTAACAAAGAGTGAGAAAGTATCATTTTAAAACTTGATGGGTGGAAAAGTATCCTTCATCAAACCTTGGGTGGGAAAATGTCGGTCTCCCTTCTTTTTATCATTAAATCATCCATTCAAGTTGAACGAACGAGCACACACGTGGCCTACTTGTATTCCATCATAATCAACACAATATTATATTATATTAATGAAGCTATTTTATAGCGTTATCCATTTTTCTTGAGTCATTTTCATTGGAATAAATAGTAACAAAAGCATAATCCCTCCACCACCACATATATAATTAATTATTTATTTATACCTCATTAAATTTTTAATTAATTAATTAATTGATGCATTATTGATTGCATAATCAACTCAACTGAAAATGCCTCATCTAATACTTTAAACTAAATTAATTAGAGTATAGCCACTGATTTCAAGATAAGTTCAATAACCAATCAAATAAACTAAAACTAAATTTCAAAGAGATAAGTCAAATGAAGAGTTTTATATATTATATTATTTTATTTTATTTCATGTGACATCAATTATCATAAAAAAATATTATATACTCAATGATTATCAAAAATCCCTATTAAAAGTTGTCAAAAACCCTGAAATAAACCCTTTTTTTTATTATAATTAATATGACATGTTTGGATGTTAAAATTTATATATTACTTAAGCTAAAAAATTACAAATCAAATAGACCCACCACCGACTAAAAATGAGAAAGCTGGACAAAAGAAAAATTAACCCCCAGGATTGGCCCGTCAGGTTTGCTCCTTTCTTGAATTTTCGGATATAAACCTTGAAGGCACTTTTTTAATCTTTTGAACTGAGTGTTCACTGAACTCCAACCCGATTCGAAAATAAAAGAGAAAGAAAAATAAATTAATGAAAAATAAATTACAGACAAAACTGGAGAATATCCTTAAGCTTAGCTCAGCCTAGGATTCTTTCCTTTTCTATTGGACCAAACACTTGAAATGTTACTATTCAAGACTTTGGATACATTTCCACTTTNAAACATACAGACAAAATTACAATTACTGCTGGATGACTGAACCTGGACATATGAATGTCAATGAATTAATTATTTTCCCCTCTAAAAAATATAATAAATGTCCCAACACTGCTAAAAGCTTCTGAAAATAATTAATTCATGCAGTAATTAACTAAGTTTTACCATGTAATTCATTATGTATAATTGAGATTTCCTCTTAATTATTTACTTAAAACTTTTCATTAATTAAATCAACCTCTCTAGAGGCTAATATTTTATCAGTTAATTTAACAATTGAAAGGGATAAAAGAAAAAAATTAAATAAATAGTTAAAGTCATTTCATCAAAATATTTTTTCCATCCCTTTTACCATTTCATATAATCGACAAATTATCATCTATAAACCTAAAAACAAAAATTAAAGTTTGGACTTAAACTCTCATAAACGAGAGTTAGTTTATGGTTTTACACGCAAGATTTCATTTTCTTTTTTATTGTTAAAAAGACTAATTTTACATACAAAAATTAACTCTGATCTTTTTAATGAGAATTTAAATCCGAAAATATATATATATGAACATTCGATAAAGAGATTTGACTATTTAAATTTGGGTTTAGATATTATAACCTAAATTTTGATTTAATGTTTTGACACTTCTTGCGATTCGTTCATAATTGATGATATGGTGGTGATAATAGATTTTGAATTGATATTAAAAGTATGGGTAAACAAATTATTCCCACCCAAAGTTTGACCTAACGACAGTTTTGACCTAAAAAGTTTTAAAACAACACTTTACTACCCATAGCATAGATCTGTTAGTAAATTTCGTAGGGATTAAAGGTTAAAAGTTCGTTATAAATAAGGGTAAGATAGTCAATTAATACTATGCATAAAAAATCAAAATTTAAAATTCGAAGAGTGGGCAAGTGTAAGGAGTAAGAACCCGGTATTCGGAAGGGGCAGTGGGTGGTGTAGGGAACAGTGGGTAACTTTGGGAAAACATATGGGAAATGTAAGAGGTTGCCGGCAGTAGAGGGAGGTGGCCAAGGGTGTTTCACAGTCCAAACAACAAAC